>NW_014039557.1:0-4723 GCF_001186125.1 Sphaeroforma arctica JP610 | reverse complement strand
CAAACTTACTTTACACCAGTCGTTAAACCTAGCCCGGGTTCCAAGCACTTTGCAATATCCTTCTTCGATGGTTGAATCAAAAATAGTCTAGCTTTCAGCGAGTCCTGAAATAGAGTATTCCCTTCCATAGCCTTCTTCGTCCACGCAGCAACTGCCTCGCCTACACCACATACAGCTGCCAATTCATCTATTCCCTCATGCTGTACTACTGTGCTATCCACATCAAAGCACACAGCGTCTGCTGCCTGCATGAGTGACCGGACTGTGTCTATTGGGAGGGCCATAATTGAGGCAACGATTGATTGAGTGAATTTTCTATGATCAGCGTATCGACTTTCTTAAAGTAAAGCGACTGAATGTTATATATTAAAATTATAAAGTGACTTCTGTATACCTCTCAAGTAGTAGAGTAGTAGTTTGACGCAGAGTGTGGATCATGTGGATATAAAAAAAGCTTAAGAATCAGATTAGAAAATTCTGACAGCCTTCAGTGTCATCGTGAGTGTCACTGTTCGTCTACTTACGCACATATTCCTACATGCAAGCTACAGCAATAACAGCATACATCACTTGACTTCAATAAATACTTTAAACGCAACAGGCGAGAAGACAGTAGATAGACTTCTAAATTAGACACGAGAGGAAATACTGTCATATATACATAGCTTTGTTATGTTAGTGGTGTATTGTGTGCATTCACACTTAGATTGGGGTAATTCTTCCAAGGCTTTGATTGCAAATGTGTGTTTCAAGACTACATACAAACATAGCAGAGGTGTGAGGTGTGAGGTGTCTGTTCACAACTAGATCGGGACAATTCGTACAAGACATGGATTATATAGATGTGTTTTAGTACATTCACATTCGTGGAAGAGGCGCATTAAGTCTATACAAGTACATTCACATTCGTGGAAGAGGTGCATTGTGTCTAAATAAGTACATGCACATTCGTGGAAGAGGTGCTGTGTCTAGACACTTAGTTTGGGACAATTATCCCAAGGCGTGGAATACACAAGTCTATTTTAGTGCTACACACATATATGGAAGGGGTGTATTGTGCTAATTCACACTGGGAATGAGATAACTATCTCAAATTTTAGTACTACACACATTCGTGGATGAGATGTATTTTGCTAATCCACACTGACATTAATTTGGTTTATAAGGCGGAATTCGTAGGTGTATCATAGCACTCCACACATACGTGAAAGAGGTGCAATGTGCTAATTCATACTGAAATTGGGTTGATTATCGAAGGCGTGGAATACATTGTATATTTGTGGAAGAGGCGTATTGTGCTACTTCACGCTGAGATTGGATTGATCAGGCGTGAAATACATATGTATTTTAGTACTAAGCACACACGTGGAAGAGGTTTTTTGTGTTAATGTACACTGAGATTGGGATGAATATCCAAAGGCGCATATGTCGTGACGGCAGCAATCATTCTCTCACAACAATTATGCCGCAAACGAAAATATTGTGTACCTCGTTTACATACACTTGAGGTACGTTTATCCCTCGCAACTAAGCAAAGAGTACATATGTCTTTCATAAAGTACTATTTCATATAATGAATTATAAAGTACTATTTCATATAGTGAAGTGAGTTGATCTCAGTGATACTTGTGTTGCATCGATGCACAAATGAAATACGGCCGTCTTACTTCGTAACAGTTGCTACCTTCACATATGTATGATTACAACTAAACGTAGTACATTGACAGACTATATCTTCGGAGTGTAGCCATAATAAATTCAGATGCACATTTCTATTCAGAACATATCTCACTTCAGCCAAGGATCAAATTACGAAATTCGTAGAGAGAAGGCGCATTTTACCTGTACAACGATTGACTGATAAAACTACAAAGACAACTAGCTTTTACCGTTGCTGTGCTGTTAGTGCATAGAAGCATTCGAAACAAAGGACTTGGCTTTACTCACTAATTCTAAAAACAGAAATATTGTCAACAATGATGAATAAGCTCAGCTGGCGTGCAGATTCTTCAGTCTGTTGGCATATTCTATGTGAACACCTTGTTTGTGATTTTATTGTCAATTAAGCACACTTGGAGTATTCGGATCAGCTGCCGCGAACTGTCGGGTACTTTGCACCAGCCTATCCTTCGTTGAGCAATCAAGAGAGCCATTAACATACTGCAACACAATAACAAAACCTCGGAGCAATTCTTGCATTAAAAATAAAGCTCTCGTCAAGGTTGATTGCTAGAGTGATCCTAATGTGATTCCAGACTACGTGGATGTGCAGGCACTCTCTTTAGCCGCTATCGCTGATCCATTGATCCTGTTTCTCTTCTCGTCCGCTTGTGGAAAGTTCCTTTCTTCTCGTCTCGTCACTGCTCTCCAACGAGACAGCTTGATTTCACACCCCAGTCGTTCCTCTCATAGAATTAGATGTCGTTGTTCCAACCCCTGCGAGCCTTAAAACCCACATTTGGCTGTTCATAGCAACTTGCTTCCACAACATTTACCTATCCCATCTCCGGTGAGCATGCGTGCCGCGCTCTGTAATGTTTCGGTCTTTCCTGTGCGAGTATCTTCTCCCACGAAAAGAATCAATCTGTGGCAATGCACGCGCTTCGTAAGCAGACTGTTTCCTCCGGCTGCCATTGGATTCAAGATGACTGTCTGAGCGTCATCCTAATACCAGGTTGCCGCAATATTGTGTCGCTCCCGCGTGCGTAGTTTACTATCTCGGAATTAACTCCATTGCGCCCGCACCGTTGATACGAGCCTTTCCTCCCTCCCCATATGCGCAGAGTGTTGTAATTGTTAACACGAGGTGGAGCCCGAATGGGAGACACAAAGCCGGGACGTGTGCCTGCACACTGTTCGAATGTCTGTACACAACTACGCACGCGCGAGTTAGCATGCGTTGGTGATAGATGCTAGTACTTATCCGATGTATTTGCAGATGTATCCGTGCATTGTTCACAGTGAAGCATACTTCGTTCGTCATGCGTGTAGTCCATGTTCTTGCACGCATGCGCCACTATTCCGCTGTGACTGTCTCCGCTTCTACCGCTGCGGGTGGCTCTATCGCTGCTGGACTATCTGCAGTTGAGGGCGGAGTTGGCTCTGAATTAACCGGCACGAATGTGAATCTGCTCAATACCAGAGGCAACGACGCGATGGTGTACCCGTATGTCCCCGAACTCTCATAGAGTTCAAACAAAGGTGCGGCAACCAGCTTGTAGTTTTTCGGCACGGCGAATGTACCTATATTTGTATAGTGATATAGTGAGTCGTATGATTAGGATCGTTGAACTTGTTCGCAAACTACGGAACCCAACAGCAGTGGCGTGACATAGTCTAACCTATCGCAGGCGCACACTTCAACAAGCGAAGCAAGCAAAACAGTATTCGGATACCGAAGATACAACTATACAAAACACTGCGTTCGATCCTGCCCGCCCATACGTACTCATGCACAGTGCATAGCAGATTGTATGCCATAAGTTGAAAGGAGAGTTCGATTGCATTACTTAACCATCCAATATGTATTAGCTGCACATGCGAATAACATACCGAATTCGGGAAGCTGTATCAACATTACGATAGTATGCTCCTTTGGCTTGGTGATATGTGCTGGGCAGTATGGATACTATGGGGATAAAAGTTGCAATAAAAAGTAGCTGTTAAGTTCGAGAACTCATATATTGTACTCTGAATAAACCTCAGCGGGCAAGCTAATGGTTGAACATATATTTTGCCAAATGCAGCAGGTTATACGGATAAAACGCCGAGAGATAGGAAGGTCAGATTTGTGAGGCGGCTCACACCCGAATAATGGGACTTACAAGAAGCACAACTACACCAGAGGCCAGTCAGACTACCGAATCGGAATATCCTTCAATCCATCATTCTCCACAGCAATATAGAAAGATTGACACTTTTAGCCACAACAGCGTTACCGAATATATATAAACCACCGCTCCTAAGAGGGGTCGTACTATCCATAGGGCCGTGAGACACAATTCACGGCCAAGCAACAAGCAGCTCTACCACTTTGAGCCTCGAGACCTTAAAATTTGCATGTACACCGATCAGTGGCGACCGCTACATATTATTAAGTGTACGTCTTATTACAAACGTGTTGGGGAAACTCATACGCCGCATGTAGCCACGACCTTACCCTTGAGATCTCGAAATTTGGTCGGTACCAATTAGAGAGTATGTCGGCCACTTCCCATTCAATCGCACCATCTCCGTTTTCCGGAGATAAACATTCAGTCAGTATACGTTTGCAGCCTTCTATCTCTCCTTCGCCAGGATGCAATTCTCCGCTGGGTCTACATTGGCAATTGTGAGTAGTGTACGGCGATTGTTAAATGAGTTTCGCCTTTACACATTCCTTTGCTAATCTCGGCTGTCATATATCTATGTAATATTGTGCGATATCATTCACTTGATGTTGATGAGGGTACGATAACATAGCATTGCATATAGCTCTATACCTACATTTCCGATGAGAAATAACATAATCATCAAACGTTTAGTGGGGAGCAAATATATACGCAAGTCCTTACACATGTCACATGTGAAATACAGTCCGTATTCGTTACGAAGGCAAAAGTAGACGTATAAATATCAATAAATAAATAAATAATTAATTAATTAAGCATAAATAAATATACATATATACATATATATATATATATATATATATACGTATATAAACAGAAGTATACAAAGATGC
>NW_014039558.1:24100-26756 GCF_001186125.1 Sphaeroforma arctica JP610 | reverse complement strand
CGCAACTACTTGTTTCTGTATGGACAATGCAATCACAAGACATTCTCTGCCAGTGTATAAAGTCGGGCATACATTCATAACTAGCACTGATGCACAAGTTACTGAGAAGAAATCTACATGCGAATATACTGTCCATACACATCACACCTTCTCGCTGCTTGGAGTGGGCACTTTGCTGGACAAGGGTTTCGGGACGCCGCTGAGCTCTCTGTTGAGATGTGATGTTCAATTAATAGACGTTTTAACAGTTAAATGGCTAGATGAAGGTAAATAGATATGTGCACTTTCTTGACATATGTAACGCATAGGCTAAAATGAATAAGGCATCCTATAACTAACTCATTTCTGAATTATATTGTTATATGGGAAGTACTCGGTGACACCTCCATGGAAGTGGGACATGTATGGGGCTCATCTCAAGAGATACATACTACATAACGTATAACATAAGACTACATAAGATAAATGCTACATAAGACTGACGAAGAGAATGTGAAAAGCATATATATATATGGGTATATATATCAACAGAACTATATTTGTATACAGAGATACACAGACACGGGATATACATTGTGTATGTATTAGGCATCTTATCAGAAAGCAGATATCGCTCATTATTAATTTCAGCTCACTCGAGGCCAAGCTTCGTTCTATAGCAATCTCGTATATACAGTTTAGAGTACTATTTAGGAAATCACGTCAACAGCGAACATGTCGCATACCACTGTGACATTATATCGTCATATTGAGAAATCAGATGGGTACATATACAATGCTTGTAGTAGACTACGATAGAGTCTACCTTGCAATAAAATTTGATATCCATAGATGCTCTGTATTGGTATTTGGCAAGCGCTTATAGTTTATAGAAGTCTAAGTCTTAACTGAAAACGTAGGACGGTAGTGAACGTATTCGGTCAAATGCCGCACACATACGGGAAATAAAATATCGCCACACCTACAGTATAACTACTTTCAAAAAATCCAACACATCTATAAATGAAATAAGACCCATTCTATAAATAAATAAGACCCATTCTATAAATAGATATGACCCATTCTATAAATAGATAAGGCGCATGTCTAGGATATACCTAGAAGCATTCGCGGGTGGTACTATAGGCGATGAGATGCAGGCATTGTATCTACATGACCCGTCGCATAAAAGAACGGACTATACCCAATCTACAGCCACAAGTTTATTTACCAGCTGAAAGCCTAAAAAATTTAAAAATAGACAACATTCACCGTTATAGACACCGATCTACGTTAGATTGTCTCATCAATCTAAAAATAAGACACCAATCACAATTAGATCATCCTATCAATCTAAAAATAGACACCAATCACCGTTAGATTATTTCATCAATCTATAACCCATGTGCAATACACACCTTGAGGCGTGCGTTGAAGATTCGATGGACGACGAGAATGTCGCTGACGTATTGGCCGTGCGAAGTGGTGCCACACCGTCCGCACACTCACTTAAGATAGTGGCCATGGTACGCAAGACCTGCCAGTACATGAGAAGCACATTAGTGGGTGTAGTTAATGTGTGTGACTGTAAATAGCACTCATTTAAGACAGTGGCCATTGTACGCAAGATCTGCCAGTACATGAGAAGTACATTAGTGGGTGTAGTTAATGTGTGACTGTAAATAGAATGTAAGAAACCGATTAACGCACTCACTTAAGATAGTGGCCATTGTTCACAAGACCTGTGAGTATATCACAATAGAAGATACATCGATGGCTATAGATGGTGCACATAGGTGAACAGTATACCCACAAGCAGTATGATACCAACTAATCCTTAGATGCAAGTAGGAAGAAACTGTCAGACCGAATACCAGTGCCTAAGAGATGTGTGGGAGGCGGTAGAGTGTGTGAGCTTCGCGTACGATCCATCAGATGAGAAAATAGGGCCTAGATATATGTGGGCTGAAGTACGTGTGTAAGAGATTGGACTAAACCCTAAAACCCTAAACCCCTAAACATTGGAAGTACGGGTGTAGGAGGTTCACATATCAGGTATCTATTGATATACATTTTATGTATTGGCTGAGTAAGTACGTGTGTAGGAGGTTCACATATCAGGTATCTATTGATAAACATTTTATGTATTGGCTGAGTAAGTACGTGTGTAGGAGGTTCACATATCAGGTACCTATTGATAAACATTTTATGTATTGGCTGAGTCAGTACGTGTGTAGGAGATTCACATATCAGGATATCTATTGATAAACATTTTATGTATCAGCTGAGTCTGCCTGGACGGAATCATAACCACGTGAAACGGATCTGACTATTTTGAATCTCCGTGGGATGAATGTCGTGTTTGGGGACATTTACATGAATACAATGGTCTCGTGTTAACATGTAAACTATTCCAACCCAAGTGTGTAATTCACCTCAGCACCAGGAGTGTGTGTAAGAGTGTGAGGGATGCGGGTCGTGCAGTTCTGGTGTCACTTAGTGTGGTAGATAACATCATTTGGAGCATATGTGCATCAATCGTATTGATGGTCACAATGGTCACAATGCAATATATATATATATATGTGTGTGTGTGTGTATGTGTGTGTGTGTGTGCGAATATATATATATATATATATATATGTGTGTGTGTGTGTGTGTGTAGTGTGTGTGTGTG
>NW_014039558.1:14803-19012 GCF_001186125.1 Sphaeroforma arctica JP610 | reverse complement strand
GTGTGTGTGTGTGTGTGTGTATGTGCATTGATATATATCTTTATGTAAATTTGTAGACTGCATTTTGTATATACGTAGGATTCTCATTGCAGAAAACCTATGCTAAAAAAGTGATATAAAACGGAATCACTACTTACACAACGCAAATAGCATCTTGACGTTAGATTAATGTATTGGATTTACTATATATATTATTTGAAAAATGTTGAGCTATAAGTAATCTAGAGGTAGTTGACGAAAGATTCTACTTTTCGTCCCTCACATCTCCGGTACTAGGAGATATTCGCATGGTCCCCGCCATTAGATTCGTCGAATCTGCTGACTCTCTAACACGATCATTCGATATCCCTTTTGAAGCCTACATATCCGCATACATTGACTCCACCTTTGGGCCTGACACGCCCTCTACAATTGACTGTTCAACAGAATTGTGCTCTAGAGTATTTCGATCCTGGGGAATACTACTATTCATCAATTTGGAATCCCCTTTGTAGAAAAATAGATAATATGCATACATGGCCAGGAAGGTAGCTACAAACACGCCTACATACACCCCAAACGCAATGTAGAGCCAATCATCAGCGAAGGCCTCGTCTAGGCCAAGATAAACGTTTACTATAGCCATCGAAACGGCACCGTAGCCTAGTGCTCTGTGCAGAACCTCCCATAATATACGCAGGGTGGACCGCTTCTCGCCATTCGCTCTGATATGGGGCCGGATGAATGCGTTCAAAGGCTGCAGCCACATGATAATCATCACAGCCAGCCCCAGCTTCTGATGCGTATTGACAAAGTCCTCCGTGGAGAGCCAGAACGCAACAACAAACGCCGCCGTGGCCAACAGAATAGCTAGTGTATTGAACAAACGGTGGGAATGAAACCACCACATACTCTTGTTTGGGCCCAGCACTTGGGTGTATGCGGGCCTCAAGGCAGACGCACTGATCGCCAGCGGCACAAAGAGCATCCACGCCAGGGCCATCATGATGCCGTGCGAGTGCAGCAGAGCCGTATCAAACCCGCCGGAGGTCACCTGCCCAACACATGTACTGAGATTGATGGTGTACGATCCCTGGTCTTTCGGACTGTGCTGTGCGATATCGCCGGAACCTCGAGCCCATATGATGTACGTCTCCCCACCGTCTTCCAAGCCCGGTACGAAGCTCACAGGCACACTGAATGTTATGATAGTGCCCGTAGCCCCCGCGTTCGAACTATCCGCACTCGCAATAGAAGCCGAGCCATCAGCCACCACCTCGTTACTGGTCGTGGGCTGTACACCATTCTGCGATTGTGCCAAGAGTGCATACGACACTACACTCTGGTCTGACATTTGACCGACTACCGCATTAGCGGGTACCATCTCGCCGACAGTCTCGCCAAAGCCTATACCCAGCCACCCAACAGAACTCTCCGATACTGCCTGTACATTGAGCGTCCCAGCATTCGAGTCCAGTGTCCACGCGAATGTGACTGACAGGCCATTCCCAGCGGACGCCATGGTGATCTGACTGTCGTACACACTACCACTAGGTGCGGTACAATCTGAGCTATTTATAGCGCTGCCCGCACTTGGGTCTGCTATTGGCTCCTCTGTGGTAGGTATATTTACCGTGGAGGGCGCTTCCGTGCCTGCGCTACTCAGTGTCACGGCCTGTTCGCCTCTCCCATCGTGGTACGCAATGGTGTCACCTTCGCCGTATGCCCATATTAGGTTGTTGGCGCTGGCCGTGTCGGCGACGAGGTTGGTTGTACCGAACTGCAACGGTATGGTGAACGACAGCACAGTGGAGGCCGCATCCGCATCTGTGGCAAAATTTCCGTCCGAGACACCATTCACATCCGACTGTACAACACCCGCCTCTCGCTTGGTCGTCAAATTGTACTGTGATACGGTACTGGTACCTTCCACGCCCGTCTGGCCTTGCCTGCGTCTCGAAACCGAGCCACTCTCGGCCGGCCCTGCTTGTCCCACCACGGCAGTGGATCCCACCATACCCCCCGGCCCAAAGCCTATGGCCAGCCAGCCGACTACCTGTGGCAGAGTGGCCGTACCCGTAAGGTGCGTGTCGTTGATTGTGTAGTCGAACAAAGGGCCCCCGTTGTCCAGTACAATTCTGTTGGTGCCTGCGGGACTATCTGTTTGGGCCGGGACGGCTGTGGACGTCAAGGTGTCAGATAGACTCGATTCGGCCGTGCTTGAAGCCGTGTTTGAAACTGCGGTATCATCCGTTGCCGTGCTCAAAGTTAGCACGACCGTGTTCTCGTCTCGTGCATCGTGGTACGAGATACTCTCGGCTCCACCGTATGCCCATATAATGTTGTTTTCAACTCCGGCCTTTATACCCACCTCCCCGAACGTCACAGGTATGGTAAATGTCAGGGCCGATGAGTCATCGCCCGGTGCGAAGACACCATCGGTGACACTATTGGTATCCGTCGGTAGTATGCCGCTGTTGCTTTTACTTGTTAGCGCATACTCCTGTACCAGACCGTTAGCTGATACTTGCCCTATGACCGCATTGGACCCCACCATTCCTCCCGGCCCAAACCCAATACCCAACCAGCCGACATTCTTGGACACTGTAGCTCTACCTCTCAGGTTATCTGAGGTCAGCGTGTAGTCCAACACAACGTCACCCCCGGCCAGATTGACCGTGTTGTCGTATGAATCTTGCGGCGTTGCAGCGTCTGTACTTTGAGGTGTTGTGATATCTGTCTGGTATTGTGCAGTATCAGATGTTGGCAACTGACGAACAGTGATGGTCGTACCTTGTCCGTCTTCGTTAACTGAGGTCCACGGACCAAAATTGCACCTGCAATTCAGGCCCTCGAAATCAGGTCCCACCCCTGTATATGATTACAATTAAAGTCTGTTTATTGTTAGAACGGTACTTTGACTCTATGTATGTTAGCAAATCATCAAGATACGTGTATGATTGTATGGATGGAAAAGTGTTAAGAGTTGCCCATGCCAGAGAAGAATAGCACTGCTTACCACAATTGCTTTGACTTATTTTTGGTACGACAAGTGTGTGAGAAATATTGGGTTAGAGCTGTAGACGACGAATGGATGCTTGAGTTAAAGGCAGTAAACGTAGGAATAGATTATTTTATTATAAAAGTGTATGTAGATAGAACCAATAATTGTCAACTTCGTAGGAATAGATTATTATGGTATAAAAGTATATGTAAATACATCCAATAATTATCAACTAAAGGTATGTGTGATGTGCATATAGAATATGACATGTACATAAAGTAGAAGTAGAAGCAGCCTTCATTTGATGATAAAGAGCTCAATCCAAATAAATGCCCACGTTTTGAACCTATTCTTGCGTAGATACTTATTAATAATCGATTATATACTGTACTCAAAAACAAGAAAAATGTACCAAAAACTAAAACAAGATGGCGTGGTCGTGCACGACTTCTGCCTCCAGCTTATCAGACAATATACAAACTACCACACAAAAGTGAACTGAACAGGAAGATGTTGCAATATTTGGGCATTTACTCTATATATAAAATAATTGTTGAGTACTTTTAAGCTATTTGTGTGTGTATGTGTGTGTGTGTGTGTGTGTGTGTGTATGTACGTGGGTGGATGGTTGTATATATGCGCGTGTCTGTGTCTGGATGTGTGTGTACGTGTGTGAATGTTCATATGTATGAGCATGTGTGCGTATGAGTGTGTATGTATGTGTATGTATGTGTATGTACGTATGCGTATATGTATATATTAGTATATATATATATATATATATATATATATGGTATGTATGTGTATCTATATAGATGTATCTATATTTATGTATGTGTATGTATGTATGTATGTATGTATGTGTATGATGTGTATGTATGTATGTATGTATTTATGTATGTATGTATGTATGTTCGTATGTATGTATGTATGTATGTATATCGTATGTAAGTATGTATATATGTATGTATGTACGCTTGAATATATGTATGTATGTCCATGGATCTATGAATCTATGTATGTATGTATGTAAGTATATATGTATGCATCATTGTAGGTATGTATGTATGGATGGATGGATGTATGTATGTATGTATGGATGTATGTATGCATGTATGTATGGATATATATTAGTATGTAAGTATGTATGTGTGTGAGTATATATGTATATATGTATGTTATATATGTGTTTGTATGTATGTATGTATACATTCATGTATGCTATT
>NW_014039558.1:11961-14783 GCF_001186125.1 Sphaeroforma arctica JP610 | reverse complement strand
TATGTGTGTGTGCGTCTGTGTATCTGTGTGCTCTGTGTGTGTGTGTGCGTGTGTGTGTGTGCGTGTGTGTGTGTGTGTTGTGTGTGTGTTTGCGCTTGTGTGTGTGTGTGCGTGTGTGTATGCGTGTCTGTGTCTGTGTCTGTGCTAGTGTGTATGTATGTGTTTTTGTGTATGTGTATACGTATGTGTGATGTATGTGTGCATTCTTAACTATACGTACAAATACATTTGTATCGACAAACTACTGTTAAAACTGCTTTGAACTGAACTTCGCGTACACACGTAGCAACTTACCGGGTGCGTCATCTGGGTAGAAGTAGAGGGGAAGCCCACCGAATAGTAAGCCATCGTATGTAGATATAGTCACATATCCCGGGTTACGGAACACAGATGCTCGAGGGATGGATTCGTCGATTTCAATAGTGCAATTACTGTCCGCCTCGACATACGGCCAATCCGGGCCAATAAACTGCGCTTTTCCGTCGTATTTAGGATCTGCGCCTAAGGCATCTGAGTCTGGTTCATAGTAGTATACACACTTAGATTCTGCGGTTGCCGGACCCCCTAAAGTAAAACCTTCTCTGGCCCCGGTAGCTATGATCGCAGGTGCATCCTCAAGACCACTGGGTATTTGACCTCCGTAATCAACATTCTGTAATAGAGAGATCACAACAGCACATTGTGCATTCACCACTAGCCCACAGCCGGTCAATGAAATCACGCATCGCCACATCGTATACGCTACAGAGTCACAGTATGCTTGAGTGATAAACGGTGTTATTTTATGACAATACGATACAATAATTAGGACGGTCACAGGGAATCTTTTATATACTCCGTATCATTATGCTGCTCTCGAGATGATATCACAGCTGCATCTGTGCATCATTGGTGTGATTGTATTTAAATATGCCTGTATCAGAATCCAGGATCCAGATTCGGCAGACAGACGCTATTTTAAAATTATCGCCTCCCATCAGATTTGTTTACTTTTCAGAAGGCTAAATATGTCAGAATCCAGTTGCGTTGTTCAAAGAATTTGTACTTTTTGTTAATAAAAAAAATAGCCTCTGTTTCATGTTTGATTTCAGTCTTTTTAGAAGGCTATGCTCATATCAGAATCTATTTATAAAGTTCCTTTTTCATAGTTTCCTGAAGGAGGGCTGAAATTCTGAAACGTTTCAAGAACATCCGTGACAGTCTGACAGTCTGACAGAGCCTCAGTCCTCAGAGGGCCCCAGAACATCAGCCGCCTAGTCTGAAGTCTGAGCTAGATTTCAGATTTATGTATGCCCAAAAACCCTTTTTTTTTAAACCTTAACTTCTGGAATCTGCAGTCCCAAGTCCCAAGTCCCAAGCTCCCGGTATTTAAGGACGTGGACTGAGGTTTGAGAGTTTCAATCTTGTTTTTTTTTTTGCATAAATATTTACAGTCTCACTCAGTCTCACAGACTCACAGTCTCACAGACTCACAGTCTCACACTGTGTCTCTCAGAGACTCAGACTCTCATCAGTCTCTTCTTCTTGTGACTTGTAGTTGTGCCTCCTTCTTGTTTTGTTTTTGTTTTTTTTTGAACATAATCCTAATAGGGCCTGGCGGTTGGCCGGGTGGGGGAGGGATAGTTTACGTTCTGGACGGGAGGGACTAAAAGTTGGAAATGTTTCTTTCATAATCAGAAATTCAAAAAGAGAACAAAATGCAGGATTTTTTTTTGTAAAATTGATTCGTTTTCGTGGACGTGAAGTACAGGACCTGTTCTCTAAAAACTCGTCCATAAATTACACTATTTTAACGTTCAACACTACATATTCAGTTTCCGTTAGTTATCGGTACGTGACGTCATTATAATGGACGTTCAAGTTACTCCCAAACAAGAGGCTTTACAAAGCCTTTTGATAAACTTCTATGGTCTATATATACGCAAATACAACCCACCCTTTTTGGATCAACAGCACACATTCTCTCCACAAATATAGTAATGAAGGGACAGGGGTTTTTTTACGAAAGAAAAATACTACAGAATCAACCTCTTATTTCCTTTTTTGGTTTTGTCAGCTCGGGCACTCGGGGTTGCCTGTGGCGTTAAAGTTAACCGCGTTATTTACATATTATGTTTGTTTCGAAAATAAGCTTGTAAATAAAAAGATAGACAACGTCTACCTCCAACTTCATACACTATATACATCACACCACGAAACCCAAAATGAGCGATCTAGACGGTCTGAAATGTGTGCATATCGAAGGCGTTAAAAAACCCTTCCTGCTGATTATCGGTAGTAAAGGTTTCTTAAGTTGTGGATATGTCAACCCAGAGGCATGTTCGGTAACAGGAGATGCGGTAGGTATCTTCAAGGGTGTGAGCACACATGATGATATACTCAATTCGGAATGCAAAGCTGTGAGTGATCCTGGAGCTGCGTTGGGTATGAAAGTCGGTATGTCTGGCCGTGATTGCGTTAATCTAATAAGATAAACACATCGGTGAACTTTTTGTGATAGCGAATGAAGCTGCCATGGAAGTAGTAACTCGGTAGGTATCCAAAGAAGTATGAACTCATGAGAAGATATCTTCTATACCGGAATGCCAGGTGATCGGGCGAACTGGGTGACAATGGACGGACAGGTTATGCATAGAGTGCAAGAGGCATATCAAATTGAACCGAGTACTAGAACCGACGATTATATACTTACTAAGAAATCCAAATAAAGTATCTTTTAAAAGTATATATATATATATATATATGTGTGTGTGTGTGTGTGTGTATTTATATATTATATATACATATATATATCAGTGTGTGTGCGTGTGTTATTTATATAT
>NW_014039558.1:0-11585 GCF_001186125.1 Sphaeroforma arctica JP610 | reverse complement strand
TAATATATTATATATATATATATATATATACTATATATATATATAGTGTGTGTGTGTGTGTGTATGTAGTAATAATAATATATAGTAGTGTGTGTATGTGTATATAATAATATATATGTATGTGTGTGTGTGTGTGTGTACTTATATATATATATATATATATATATATATGTATTTGTGTGTATGTGTGTTTGTTCGTGTTGTAAGCTCGAGATATGATATATATCAGTGGACGGCGGCGAATATTTTGCTGTGGGTTTCAGGTCGGTAATTTCGAGGATCGTGCGTGCGCGGAATGCATGTGTGCATATGTTAACAATTACATGTGTTTATGCTTGGAACATTTTCGTGCTACAAATGCAAGTGTACCTGTATATAAATTCACTCGTAACATCTGCATGTACGAGAGGTATCGGCTAAGGGTATGGATAATCGCCAAGTGGGGCGGTCTGTTTATATACTTGTCCGGTTGTGGTTGGAAATGTGACTGAATTCGAAAATCCGGATAACTGTAGTACATAGAGACACTCGCCGATATATTGGAATACCATTGATCTGAGTAGGTTCTCAATAAGGTTCAATAAATCTCAGACAACAGGTGGGGGTGTTGGACGCAGTGTTCAGTAAATAAGTGTGTAAAAATATACAAATTTATCAATCTAAACGTTCTACTTTTACTAGTTAGTCTCCCTAGAAAATTTACCATCGATTTTTAACAAGATTTGACATACCATTTAGACTCGTAGTTTTCCTATTCTGTTTGAGATTCCATCCGTGCCGCATTGATGGTTGAGGTGGTTTGAAAGAGTAACTTTCTTTCCAGCACAACCGACAAGACAATATCCCGTACATCACTGATGGAGTAAGGCATTCTAGTATTCAAGTGAGAATACTGAAAGCATAAAACCCAGCTCACAGTCGCATGCATAACTTCTTTGGTGATGAGCTGGAGTGAAAACAATTACTCCCGCAGCAGGCTATACGATTCAATATACGTTTATTTAAAGATTTTTACCGTACTGTCAGATACCTATTTTCTATCATTCGACACTATCTTGCACCTACTAAACTACATCTTTACGGCGTAACGCGGCGTCGGTGGCAGATAACGTGCTTTCTGGGAGAACGCCAAAATCTCTCGATCAACAAAGTGCGGCCACTATGCCTACTATGTGTATATCCTGAGCAACTATAAATGGATCGATTGTGAGATCACCTCTGACCTATCACTATAAACTCCTAGGAACAGGCAGCTATTTTCAACAACGGAAATAATCGACAGCTTAGTAGTTTACCTACAGCTGCCTACTTGTGCTATAGCTATAATCGACCGCAACGTCTCGAGGCGAGATTTCTATTGTGCAAGTCAAGTGGCGACCTAAACGGAAACATAGATATGGAATTCGAATCACACTCGATCTCAGAGTGAGACGTACTTCACAGGCTTGGTAATCATTACGTGCATCTGGTTAAAATACGCCAACATTTGATTCAAACTTATCTGTGCCAGCATTGAATGAACGCTATCCAATATATGCTACAAAAAGGCTATATCATAGTTTTTCAGGAAGTATATCCAACTATAAAAAAGAGGCTATACGATAAATGTCGAACCATTAATCGCGAAAGTATAGCAGAGCATTCAGTATCTGATTGGCAATACACCCACATACTAAAGGGGTTCGGGTCAGTTGATACCGCGTTTATTCAGGATGGACGATTTGGATAGGTTCGAACCATGGTTTAGTTTGAACGTTAAATATATGCTCAGATATGGGAAGCACATATTGAGACCAAATCGGGGAAGGTATAGTACGTAAAAAATAAAGCACCTTGTAGTATGGTTTGTTGAATCCTTGACTACCTGCGAGACTATGCTCTGATTGTGTGTGTATGTATGTGTACACCTTATACATGCTCCTGTATCAGCCTAATGCCTCCTTCCGTTGCTCACTAACACTGCCCGAGCCACTTCCTGTTCCTTCTTACAGTACTATTGAAATACTCCTTTCGGTGATTGGACATTATTTTCTAGATATCAATCACCTACCATTGTATTTCAAACACTAATCACTCGACTTGCCACACAAGACTATTTGTGTTTTGACAACAGCTGTTGACGCTTATGACACGGTTGTATTCTAACACTAGATGTCAAACAGGGTATGTATTTCTGGTCGTGAAATGTGCATGTAGTAACTAGGTATTGTATAGGTTGTGCTATACCGTGGCTCAGTATACGCAAATACACTACTGTCTAACCACGATGTGCTGCTCGCACGACGCTAGGGTAATCTGTGCCACTATATTCCTATTTACTACTGCTCAAAGAATGTTGAAGTGCAAATCTTGCCTTCAATTCTTAGAATTGGCGTCCGTTAGTTCGGTGGTCGTACTGGAATTGAAGTTGCCACCTGCTCTTCAGCCTCTACCATTGGTGACTGATCTGCATGCATTTTAATGCCTTCACCCCGCTTCACTCACCAATCCTTTCCATAATCATGCATGATACTTACATGGACGAATGTGTCTACCGAAAAAGCTTCTAGGCTTGTCAGTGTAGCAGCGCTGCTCAAATGAAGATGCTGCAAGAATCGTGGCGACGCGAACACTCTGAACAACATCCACATGGTTTCTCACCGTCGCTGCCATCATTTTCGATATAAGTGCAGCGATCCACGGCATTTTTGTATTCAAGCTGAAGATAACCCCATCAACACAATATCCATGTTTCATCCATTAAAAGTCAGTTTCGAATTCATTTATGCAACAAGATGTATAATACTGCAACAGTATGCCCTTTCTAGCTCTCCTTTGCACTTTCTAGCTCTCCAGCTTAGTACCCACCGTTGGTCAGAATGTACTGAAGTACCTGACTCAGGGCCGCCCGAGTCGGAGCGCTGCACGAGTTCAAGTGGTTGTTAGTGTACTGCAACGAGCTCTCGTGAACCAGCATTTCCGTCAGCTTGAAAGTCATAACATCTGCGTACACATGCAACTGAGCCATACTCTCTGGTTTGTCCTTGTAGGGTGGTGTGCGATCGTATTGATCGGGTCGCCACGTATCTGTTACGCATACCATCTCGTCAAATTTGACCCTACGGTTGTGCGACGCTCGCTTCGGTATCATCTTATGAAACGGTAGAGGTGGAGCGTTCTGCCTGCCACCGCCACGTCCGCCTCTCGGGTCACCATTGATCCCATTTGGTGTGCGCAGATTCGGCTGAGATGAAGACATAACCAATCCATCATGAAAACTCCTGCCCCTATTCCGTAGCTGGGGTATGTTCTGTTTCTTATGCTGGTGTTGTTGCTGTAATATTCCCGCACCGACCCTTTGCTTTGGAATATGTTGCTGTTGCTGTTGTTGTTGTTGCTGCTGTTGTTGTTGTTGTTGCTGTTGTTGTTGTTGTTGTGGCGTCCGCTGCTGTCGCTGCTGTGTACTGGGTGACCCTCTGCCCGGAACAATGGACGGGCTCATTCTGGGTGATGCGACCGGTCCAACACTGCTGTTGGGTCTGGATGAATTGCTGGACATACTACCAGAACGCTGTTGGAAGTTTCCTGACGAACTATGGGAAACCGGTCGGCGATTGTTTCCGTTGTGCACCGCATCTTTCCGCAGTAAATTACTGACTGACGGGCGTCGCGCCTGCACCGGAATGTCACCTTGCTGCATGTTCTGTGATATACTAAGATTGGAAGAACTAGATACGGGACTTTGGTTATTGATCACTGCGGTCATGGAAGCACTCCTGCTCCCATTCCCTTTTTGGCTATTGGAATTCATTGATTGACTATTCGGTGCGGCCAGGCGGCTCCGGTTGTTCGTACCCGCACTGGCTGAAGCCGCCAGGACAGGGTGGCTATCTGACGCATTTCTGATGTTGTTATGCATAATCTTCTCCCCATTAGGGCGTATGCTGGACCCATTAGGCTTGATATTGGCCACATCGCCAAGTAGAGAAGCCGTACCCATTAGCCGTTTGTTGGGCTGGGGTGGTCCCGCGCCAACTCTACTGTTTGTAAGATTAAACACTGGTAGGCTACCGGTGCTGGCACTACCCATGCTCACGGTGGAGCTGGTCTTTGAGATGCTTGGCTTTACAATGATAAAGTTCTCGACAGACCCAGACATACGAGTTTTGGGGCTTACGTCGCCTACCCCACCTGCTCTCGGGGTCCTACGTTGGACACTACCGGCACTGCTACTGCTTTTAGCTACGAGTGGCTTGGGCCGAGTGTCTGACTTACTCGGCTTTGCTTTACGTGGAGAATTGGTACGCTGCACACTCGGAGACAGGACCGACCCATTAGTAGGCAATGTCTCCTTGGTGGCTTCAGCCGACACCGGCTCATCCCCGTCGGTATTCCTTCGGCGGATCTGGTTATCCGGAGGAGGTCCACCCACAGCCGAATTTGGATTGAGGTTCTTTTCATCAAGACTTATACTGGCACGTCGGGATGGTGGTTTACTATCCGAATCACTAACAGCCTCGTTCTTCCTCACGCTGTATCTATTACGGAGAAGATTCGATATGGAGAAACTATCGTCGGTCGGACTCGTCGCACCATCTTCGGTAGTACCATTATTGGATCTAGCAGGCGCTTTAGCTTCCCGAGAACTAGATATACTGTGGGGATCGCTGCGTGAGAGTGCGCCAGGAAGGCTTAAATTGGGTAAAGAGTGCACTTGTGGACCCATCTCCAACTTGTCAAGAGATGCGCTGGAAGACCCTGATGATATGTTCTCAACAGCGTGACCCGTGTGGAAGTGGCGTGTTGGCTGTTTGAGTATAGAGGATACACTCACATTGTCGGGGTTGATTCTGGTAGGTATTGGCCCTGCCGATTGTACACTGTCACTATCGCTGCCACTGTACACAATATTTTTCTTATTGGGTTTCTTAAGCATAGATACGATACTCTGTGTGTCAAGTTCTGGTGCAGGCTTCTCGGAGCCGTCTATGAACATTTTCCCCGTCAACATGAGGCCGTTCTTGCCATACATCTCTCCGAAAAAATTCTCCATCTTAGACTTCGATTTTACAGCCGCCGTCACGGCTTCTGTATTGATCTCTAACCCTGCTTTACCGTAAGCCTCTCCAAAGAATTTTTCCATCTTATTCTTTCTTTGCACAGACAACAGCTCGCGTTCGCCAGCCATAATTTCAAGTCCATTCTTCCCGTACTGCTCTCCGAAGAATTTCTCCATCTTCGTTTTCTTCATGGACCCTCCATTAAGTCTCTTTCGTATCGTGGTATGCCCTTCTTTGAGTTCTGGGGGTTCATTATCTATACTAGATGGATTTGCAGGCGTTTGCGCTGCAGCACCCGCTGTGGTTTTCATTTTGCATGAATAATTGAATAAATTGAATGAATTGTAGTTCTAAAGAAAATTACTGTTAACACTACTGGAATATATACCTATGGAACGTGATTGTTCTGAATGCTATATGGGAGCTGAACTCAAAAGTTCACAACCATGTATCTCGACTGTTTGTAATTAAAATTACCGCTCAAACCTGGCATTCCGTACGTTTTTCTACTGCTTACACTATAATTGAAACGATACCATAGATTCAAATATGCTTCAACAATAAGCAGTCGGTTCTGTAATTTATGTCGTGTTCAACTGTTCACTTCAAAAGTAAATAAAATTCTTTAAAAAAATGGGTTGTTTTGGTGTGATTTTGCAAGTGTCCAGAGAGTCCAGAGCAAACCTCATATCGTTATAAGTTGCAACGTAAATAAATGATACGTTAAATGTTGAAAATCAAACGTATATGTACTTCCATTAAAGTGTCCCATTCCAGGTCAGACAATGGGCATACACAGCTATACACACTAGAACTTTGTCCTGAAGACGGATTCGTTGCACTATTCAGGTCACAATAGACAGGTCAAAATAAGCCAAAATATGTTGCAACGCTAAAAATAATCCGTTAAACGTTGAACAGTGGGCTTTTATAGACGAGACGCCAAATGATGAGGTTAGGTCCAGACTCCAGACTCCAGGCGTCCAGAGTCCAGATCCACAGACAGAGATTTGTCGAGTGCGGAGACTCGAGAGTCGAGACTCACTCGACTCGAGAGTGTCACCGAGAGTGTCAACTGTCGACTGCCGACTGCCGACTGCCGACTGCCGACTGCCGACTGCCGACTGCCGACTGCCGACTGCCGACTGCCGACTGCCGACTGCCGACTGCCGACTGACGACTGCCGACTGACGACTGCCGACTGCCGACTGCCGATTGCCGACTGCCACAAGAGTGCAGAGTTGCAACACACAGTCACAGTCACAGTGTCACACACTGACACCAGACACACATATAACACAAGAACACAAGACACAAGCGAGAGAAAAGAGAGAGAGAGGGGGGGCCAGAGGGGTAAATATGTAGCAGAAGACGAAGTGACACTGAGTAACAGTGCAGAACTGCAGACACTGCAGAGTCCCAGAGAGAGAACCAGAATCGAGAATCCCAATCAGTAGTCCTTAGGTCTATAAGCACCAGCCAACAGACCGTATTCTCATAAAATAAAAAATATGATATATTATAAATAATCTCATTTTTCTAAACTTGTACATATGTACATAGTACATTTGTTTTAAAAAAAGACCTTTCAAAAAATAAACAAGTTGAAACAGTAGCCGATACCTAATTTTATTGGTATTTATTAATAACCTCTTGTTTTTTTTAAAGATTAAATAAAAGTACAGTCGAAACTCGAATGTAAATACATATACTAACTCCAACTACTCTAGTTATTCGTAGCCGACTCTCTAGTCTCTCTTTTTACTGAATACTCTCTAGTACTAGAGTCTTTATTTTAACTAACCTCATTCAGTTTCCCGTTTTAACTTTTTCAAAATGAATCAGTAAACATTTCCGTTCAACTTTTATTCTGTATAGCCCTATGGAATTTGAAGTGGTGCAATTTCCAGGCCATCAATTTGCCTTTAACCCGGCGGGCCCGCCTGTCAGTCGAAATCACTGTTTTGTATAATAGATATTCATTGGTCGCTTTTTGCCATGTAGTATTTCGTTAAAATTTAGGCTTACATGTTGAGTGCAAATTTGAGAACTTCGTTTCTATTTTGACCTGTGAACCCCTTTTAACGTTTTAAAAACGAATCAGTATACGTTTACGTTCAACTTTTATTCTGTATATCATTAACGGATTGAGCTAGATAGAGAGTCTACTCACTGTACTCAGTCTCCTACAGAGAGACTGCCTCTCTCCGAGAGAGAGAGAGAGCCTAATAAGAGAGAGAGAGTCTACTGACAACTTACTCTCTCTCTCTAGAATAGTAAATACATCGCCGTAAGCAGGACGTATTTTACTATTTAGAGCCGAGTGCAAACTGACAAAATGCTAAGTCTGCTGCACTCACTGCAGTCTGCACTCTACACCTGACCTCATTACGTTTCCCGTTAAAACTCAAAGAATTCAAAAAAAAAAAGGCGTTTACGTTAAAAGTCCTATGGGTTTACAAATAGGTTCATTTTTTGAGGCGGCCTAACTGTCACGAATTACCCTATTTTGCACTTTGTGACAGTTGTTAAAATAGTTTGAATTCGCCTTTTAACTTAAAAAGGTCAATTCTCATGTGCAAATTTGGAGGGAAAAAATGTGGCCAAATTGCCCCCGATATACATTAAAACACTTAAAAACTACTTTTGCTACTTTTTGCGTTTACGTTTAAAGTTTATCGCATATAGGCAAAACGTAATGAGCTTAGCTCTGCACTGTCTGCAGTCTGCACTCTACAGTTCTGCACTCTGCAGACTTTTACGTTGCAATGTTTTTTAAATATAATATTCAATGTAAATATATGTACGTTTGTGTGTATATAATTTTAACGTTTTTCTGTATATTGGAACTGCCAAGTGCCAACCACGTAAAATAAACTTTTTCAAAATCGTCCAAAACCCGGACGGACACCGTTATTTCAAAAAATCCCAGCCAAGTTTTCAAAACAATTGTACAAAAACCGTACTTATGGAAACGTGAATGAGTAAAAGGGAAAAAAGGGAAAATGATGCCACACAAGTTTTTAGTTTTTCTAATAACACCCCAACCATATACTATGGGGGTCGATTTTTTTTAGGGTTTTGATGTAATCCTAATATTGTTTTTTAAAGGACTTTTTTTTAGAAACATTTCAAAAGAATTTTGCGAAGGCGCCAAGTTGAAAGCTCTATTGGTTGAATGGTTCATGCAGTTACAGTTGTATTTATTTATTGATGTATGTATGAGCAGGATTGTGCCCTTTTCGACCAAGCCAAATCTTGGATTTCCGGGTCGCGTATTCAAAACAGTATGAACCTTCTAAGGGTTTTCATATATTATATATATAAATATTATTAGTTCAGAACCCATTATTGTGGTATAGAGGGCTTAATATACTTGCTCAAAATCAACATTCACGTTCATGCATGGCAACCAATGACATCCATTTGGTGTGCGTATTCAAATATATGGCTTCGTTATAATTTTCAGACCTTTGTTATACTTACATAACCATAATTAAACCATAATAATGTCAAAACTTTATTTAAAAATAAATGAAAAGTATTTTACTTTTTGGATGCAACCTAGTGAAAGGTATTTATATTATTTATGTATTTACAACATACATAACACTCTGTCTATTAATTTATTTGCTTTTTCAATAAAAGAGTTTTTCGTTTAAAAAAACGTAAACCCATGTCTGACCGTTCATCTCACAAGAAGAGACCTATGTGAAAAAGGACTTTTTAAATAAAAACAATTAAGAAAAATACAACTCGACAATGTCCCGTGTCCCTGATCCTTTCCCGTCATTCTATTTAGGCCTCTACTGCTCCAGGCCTTTACAGTTTAGTGTTTACACTTCGACAATACACACAACAACAAAGTCTACACTCTACAGTCTACAGTCTATGTACACTCCATATAATAGGGATAATATTATTTATTTCAAAAATGACAAGTATGTATGTTACAATGTATGAACATATGGTATGGCTCTCATAGTCGCTGTAGTGGTTCAGGAAAGATTGATGGGAAGAAGTGGTCAGTAAATTCCCGTTTGAAGCTTGGGCCAAGTGAGTCGACAATGGAAGATATGCGCTGAGTCAATTCGGGCCGGTGTTGACAAAATACTGTTACTATCGAATGCTCCATATATTCGCTTGCTGACCTACTAAGTAGAGTACCCACCTCTGTGGTACGGATCGAGTCTGCGCCGTGTAGTGCGGCGGAATGGGTTAGTGCAGAGTACGAAATACCGAGAAGGACCAGGTTATCAGTCATAATCCGGTCGAGGAGCGAGGATGGGGGTAAGCCAATGCCGCACCAGACCACGGATGAATTCGGTATGTGTTGGCTGGCCTGGATCGGAAGTATCATAGGCGGAACCAACAAGCGCGATGATTTGGTTTGAACCGAAATTTGGAAGTAGTACTTCAACAGCGTGATTAGCCGGGGTATGGGGAACATCTGTTGATGTGTCAGGGACGGGTGAGGGTACGGTGGTTCTTCAACATGCTGGAGAAAAGATACAAGGTGTTCGTGGAGGGTCCAGATACCGTGGAAGTCGTGGCACTCCTGTATTTGCTGAAGGGGGTCAGGGCTAATGGGCGGCAGTTTCGGGCCTACCAAGATGCGTCGAATCAGTTGTTGGATGCCGGTAAAGTGGCTGGTAGTGAACTTGTGGCTACCGGGGCAGACAGGGCAGAGACAGCTGTCGGTGCGGTAGTCGAGCAATGTAAACATGTACGTATTCGTTGCAATCATAGCACAGAGACGGATTGGTGTAGACTCGAAGCAGCGATTGAAGCTGTCGTGTCTTGCTGTGTCTCAGTTTGAGGTTGGCGGTTTACCCATAACCAGTTGGTAGTAGTATTGGCGCCGGGCCATTGCCGCGATCTCCTTGTTGGACCAACGTTTTGTTGAGTTTTTCCAGTTGTCGTCACAGCGTTGGCGGAGGGCTACATGATCAGGTGTACGCCCGCCCGTGGTTTTGTGTACAGTTTTCAGGTGAGCAAAGATACTGTACAAGAAGCGCAGTGATGGTTTATCGTGGGCCCAGGTGGGTTGCGTCAGAGGGGTAAGTGAATTTGTGCTGGCCATTGAGTCAAGTTGTATTCCCAGGCAACCTCCGAGGTAGTCCGCGAATGGTCGCGCGGGGAGCAGGCAGCAAAAGTGTTTGATGTTTGGGAAACCGAGGATATTTAGTGCCCGTGATGATGGCTGCTGCTTGGATGAGTACTGAGTTAAAGCGCTCGAACAGGGGGTCCAACGCATCTTTCCATATAGGCGGAGCCCAGTCAATAATGTTCAGCCCATATGTAGCCGTGAATAGGATGAATGTTTTGAACATCACCAGTCGGTTGCGGGGGTGTCGCCAGCTGAAGCCATGGAAGCCATAGGCGCGGAAAGAGGCGATACCCAGTGACAATGCTGCAACCAGGGATTCCATATGTCTGGCGAGGTTGATTCCTGGTACTCCGTGAGAGGTGTTTTGGTTCGGCATGTGTGGGCGCCATCTTCAGGGGGAGGTAACGTGTGTTCCAAGGTGCGTCTGCAAGCGTCGGCGTGATAAGCTCACCATTTATACGGAGGGCTGGCGCCGCGTGTTGCAAGTCGGTAGACTGTACTCGGGGTTTAATGACACCCTGTTCGAGGCCAGATTTGCGTCCCCACGCATCAATGTCGTCTAAGAAGGGCTGGAGCGAAACCGATCGGGGGGCTTGGATCTGTGTGTCATCAACAAATAAATAGAAGCGGAGGATCTTGGGCCGAAATTGTGCTAGCGTGACAACTAAGGAATCCATGTAGATAATAAAGAGCTCGGGGCCGACGATTGAGCTTTGTAGGATGCCATTCGTTCTATAGAATAGAGACGAGCGCATGCCGCGGTATGTCACTCGGGTAGGGACCCTCCCAAACAGCGCGCGGAGGCAGTTGATTCAGTTTTCAGGCATTCCAGCGTGGCGCAGAAGTACCCATAAGCGTGGGAGAGCGACCTTGTCGTATGCTTTATAAAACCTTGTTATGTCCAGACAGACGTCGTTCAACTCCTCTTCTGAAAACCTCTTCTGACTGTGTCTCAGATTTCATGGCGGCAAGTGCTTAGGTATGACAGGAGTTCCGTGATTTGAAGCCAGCTTGGGTAGCATGGGTAGCAGAGCCGGGGTAGCTCGTAATCAGATTAAGGAAGCACTTTTCAAAGATGCGTCTGACTATTTGCGTAAGCGTGATGGGGCGGAAGTCGGCGGGGGAGGTGATATCTGCATCGGCTTTCTTTGGGTGCGCTGTCAGGAGGCCGCAGTTCAGGGCTGCAGGAAGGTACCCGCCTTCAGTAGCTCAGTGAATGCTTCGGCAAGGAGTCTAATCAGTGGGCTGTTGGCGTCGGGGTGTCCTAATGTCTGGCGTTCGGTTTTAAGAATGTGAATTCCGTCGGGGCCAGGTCCCTTATTGGGATAGCGTAGTATTGCCTCCATTACATCGTCGGGGCGTATGGTGGAAGTGTAAACTTCGATGGAAATTACTAGGTTTCAAACTATATTAAACTAAATACAATTTAGTCAGTT
>NW_014039559.1:22139-26766 GCF_001186125.1 Sphaeroforma arctica JP610 | reverse complement strand
CCTCCTGAGGCTCAGTGCGGTGTATTTATTCTTATATTTGATTGTCTACTTGGTCTACAAAAAATTCACCTCGTGTGAATTAATTGTAAACTAATTCTAACTCCACACTGATAGTGGTTTAAGGGGACTTTTACTACAGACGTTGTTACCAGTCGTTGCAAGTCTGTTCCCCACATGAATGGTGCACCTGCTTTACCCACTCGCCCGGTGGTGGATCGTCTTGTTGTGTCATCGTTAGCAAAGCAACTGTCTGCACTCAGTTAGGGAATACATGGTTCTTTGTTCGTGTATTCAAGTCCGAAGTCCTGAGTGCCAGCGAGATACTTCAAACAGCGCTTGGCACCTCTGAAGTGGTGGTATTAAGGTGCTATCAGATAGCGACTTAGGATCGAAACTGCCAAGCATATATCCACACGTGTTTGATCTACAAGGTATCGTAGCTGACCCACTAGCTTGTTGTACTGTGTGATTGTTGGGACGTCTTAGCTTGCCGCCTTTTCCGGGAGATATGCACGTTTGTCTGTTACTTCATAGTCCAATTCTAGAATTGGCACCCATGCTGGTTTACAATCTATCAACCCCCATTCCTGCAATATTTCTCTTAGGTATTGTCGTTGATGGAGACGTACTCTTCCAGGGTGTATTTCCACTTGGCACTTGAGAAACCATAACGGTAGGCCCATATCAACAGTGTTCCATTCGCCTTTCATTGCGTCAGCTAGTTTCTGTCCGTCGGTCTTATTCTGACAGGCTGTAATTTTGTCATCTACGTGTACAATAATGAAACAAGGTGCACTGTGTGTTTGTTTGATGAATAGTGCTCCATCCGATTGTGCTTGTTTATAACTGTGTTGTATAGCAAACCCATGGATAGCTTTAAACCAGTTGGGTCCGCTAGGTGGTAGACAGTATACACAACGGTCAACTCGACATACAACCTTTGTGTCTCCTTGCTTGTACCTTTCGTATAGTTTTCTCTGAGACGGGTCCAATAGATGTTCGATGAGATCGTATCCTTGCGGCACTCGCATGTAGCTAGGGGTATCCAGTTCTTGAGTGAGGTAGACCGAGGGTTTGCTAGACAGATCCTGAGTGTTTCCTTGGCTACTACTGGGGCATAGCTTTCATCGTAATCGACTCCCTGTTTTGCATTTAATGCTGCTACGTTCAGAAGTGATTTGAGTCGTGTGACTTGTCCTGATTCATTCGGTTTTGCCTTGAAGACCCATCGAGGGGGGAATAATGATTTCTCTCGCGGTTTGTTGTCAGCCAGAGTGAAAGCCTTGTGCTGTATCACCAAGCTCTCCATCACCGAACGTGCTGATTCCTCCCAGTTGGCTGGTATGTTTTCGGTTCCATTGCTACAGTTGCTGAATTGACAGTGTGCATAGTGCTAGGAGTTCGTCTCTTACGGCGGCTATCGTGATACCAGTCGACATTATTATCATCTATCGCAAGGACCCGCAGTTCTCGAAAGACTTGGCAGCTATGGTTGCTTCGAGATCATGTTGTGTTTTGGTAGTCGCTGCAGAAGCCTCCGACTCGACGGTATGTACTTCACTCTCAGCAGGTTGTTGTGTTGACGATGAAGTTATTTGTAGTTGTTCTGAGTTGCTCGACTTGTGCGTCACAGTGGGCTGGGCTTGCTGGCTAAGCATATCTTCCGTTGTCGATGTTATCCTTGCGTCTGTTTGAAAATCGACATTCTCGATTTGGAGGAATGTACTACTGTTCGTAGTGTCAGGTGGTGCGATAGCGGTTGCACATTTGTTGTCTTCCCAGACAAAGAATTCATCTTCGAATATATAGACGTCTCGGCTTTGTATTATACGCTTGGTCAGAGGTGAGTATATACTATACGAGTCCGGTGTTGTGTCCAAGGGTTGCGCAAGAAGAATGCCATCCAGTGCTTTGTCGTCGAGTTTGCCGTCTGGATCACGGTTCTTGTATGCGATGTGACACCCGAATGTTCTGAACATATCTATCGGAAATGCGTATCCTGTAAACTTCTTGTATGGGGATGAGCTCTTCTCGTTGGTGGGTATAGCATTTTATATGTTGGTAGTTTGAATCAGTGATTCAGCCCACATAGTAGTCGATTCAGTTGTGCAAGCATTCTATGGACCAGTGGACCATGGAGCCTCTACCTTGCCATGGTTTTGTGGCGTGGCCGTAGGTGCGTACCTCGAGCAGTATCCCAAATACCCAAGCATGCGCCTCGTTACGTTTACTGTAAACTGTGAGCCTCGATCCATTAGTATGCACTGAACTCGGCGATGACTTAATATGTACCATTCATCGAAGGTGTGTAACATAGCATACAAAATTGTTGTCGCTTTCAGATCGCGGATCGGATACTCTTTGGCCATACTAGAAAAATCGTCTATGATTGATACAGAGTGGGTGTTGGATCCTATCGACGTTACGAACGGTCCTATTATGTCCACGAAGACTAACTAGAGAGGCTCTGTAGCAGTTTCGTGCTGTCGTTCCTTGTTTGTATTCTTATTCTTCTTCTTAGCAATAGTGCATGCTTTGCATCGTTCCTCTGGTTGCCTTATATAGGGTAAATATTTTGGGACGTAGCTGGGGTGCGCGAGCCTGTTGTGCCATGAAATCTGGTTGGCTTTCTCCAGCGATGGTTCCACTGTAGTCATAGCTATGTCGTCGATGTGCACACAATATATTATATGTTTTTCATGTACTGTTATGGTTCTGAATCGTGGTAGTATTATGTACATCATGTTGTTGGTGAATTCAAATGAGTAGTGTCGCGCTGAGAGTAGGCTGATACTTAGTAGTGCAGTTTTAAATGTCGTATCAATGAGTGCGTCCCCCAAGTTACCTAGCTGAGCCACATACTTCGGATAAATGATTGTACTATCAGCTACTTCGAGCGCATACCGGTCATTAATGCGCATGTTGCTGACGAGATGATGTTTGTGGTACTCATAGGGAAGTACGTGTATGGTGGCGCAACTATCGCAAGCTAGTCAGTATCCACCTCTGGAATCTCTATCTGACTGATCCTTCACCTCCTTGTTGTCGATTGTAGGGTTAATTGTAGAGTATGCAATCTGTCTGTTTGCAGGTAACTGGTCATCAGATACTTGTGCTAAAATAGCTTTGTCCTGGCTGCCTTCATGAGCTTGGCGTCGATTGCTCTGGGATCTATATGTTCTGTCAATGTCTTGTGAATGTTGGATATCTCGTGAATATCTACCATCGTCGCAGTCGCGTCGATTGTACCTATCTACTCGGTAGTCCTGTCGGTCCTGATCATTGTGATTATCGTAGCGATATTGGTAGCTGTTGTTTCTGTTGTACTGTTCCACACGAGTACGGTAGTCACGATTCGAATCAGGTCGGCGATGCTTGTCATTGTTCTTGGACTTAAATCTGTAGTCTCTCATGTCATGACGAGGACCAGATTTGTCAATCCGTCGATCGTAACGTTTACGACCGTCGTGGTCACGACCCTGATAATGTGGGTTACCAGCAACGCATGATTTGATTAGCGCTTGTAGCTTACGGCATAGCCAGATGGAATGCCCACGATTATTGCAAAATGCACAATTTCCTGTCGATATAGCTGAATGCACACCATGCACAATGGTTGATGTGTCACTTTCATCCGGATCCAATGCGATGAGGTACGTGTTGAGCTCATCATACGACATGGCCATCATAGCGGGTGTCTTCAACGTACTCTTAAACAGTCTGATTATCGTCGTTTACAGCCTGTCGTAGAATAGCACATAGGCTGTTGTTAAACTTCGTATCTCCGGCGTTTTTGAATTTCACAAATGCCGTGGTAAGATTCGTTCCGTTCTTGCGTGATGCGGTTCAGTTTTCCTTCTAATGTCTGGATATCATCTTCGGTCAGGGCTTTAAACTTGCGTTTCAGTGCGGCAAAAACTTCCCACGGCTTATCAACGAATTGGCTGATCTCCGTTTGCAACAGTGGAGATAAGGTGCGGTTGATAATCCGATATGCCTCAGCGATTCCCTTGGGTGTCCATCGGTTGCCTCTAGATAGGGTTGGATCGGTCAATATTGTTGAAATTCCTTCACAATTCACGGATAGAATTGTTTGGGTTTTCCAAGGTAGCCAGTCAAGCTTTGATTCGAGAATAGTGGTGGTCTTAATATCCTTAGAGTTCACAGTAGGCATATTGATAGCGCGAGATCAGAGTGACCTGATAAGTTGTTAGAGTACAATGTAGTAGACTTTAAATAAAGTACAAATGTATGTATTTATTTCTGACCTCACCTTTGGTTTTATACCTAAGGTGTTTGTGCTAGTGTTCAGCCGCTTGGGCTGACCAGGGTAAAAGCTCATATGGTCAGCATGAGAAACCTTATGCGGAACACTTTAACACTTCGATGCCTTTATATTTGAACTACTCTGCAACTAAATCTCACGCTGATCACATGATGCCTTTCCGCATAGGCTGTGACTCACATAGAACCGCAGCTATTATTAATATGTTGTGGTTGACGGGCTTAATACACTCTCGGGAATCGGTTGAAAAACTAAATCTGTTCTCGGAAGTCGGTTAAGTAATAACTCAACTCTTGAGAGTAATTTGAGCAACTTGATTAGCTCTCGGGAGTGAGCTAACTC
>NW_014039559.1:14618-21558 GCF_001186125.1 Sphaeroforma arctica JP610 | reverse complement strand
TCAGATACATCCTCTGCTATCTGTAGTTCACCCCAAGCCTGTAGACGCTTCTTCCTGTAGAGCGCCGACTGTGCAAGAGCGAATCCATTCAAAATCTTTCTCTTGAATGCATCACGGCTCTTCTTCAGCGGTAGCACCTGCTTCATCAAGACCTGATAATCCTCGGCAAGCACTTTCTGCTTGTCTTCACCGTCCACCAGTGGTGCAAAAAATGGTAGATTCGCCTCGTCACACCATAACTCCCAGAGTCCCCAGGCCGAACTAAGCTCACCCGACCAAGCACTCGCTTTCTTCGTACGACGCACGGCCCTAACGCTTGACGGTGGCCATCCTGCTGCTCAGTCAGAGGTGAATGATACAGTAATCACACTTCATACGGTCCGTGGGGGCGATACCGCACCACAGAGCGCCGTTACTCTCGCTCCAAAAGCTTCTCCACAAGCGGCTTCAACTCCGCCCTCAAGAAAGTACGGTGGGATCCGTCAGGCATCTCAACCGTATGTGTTAAGGGCGCCTGAACCGCCACTACACGCGCCGGTCCACCCCACCGCGATGACAGATCGTGAGACTTCCCTCGCAGCCGATACCAGACCCTCGAGCCGACTGCCAACAGAGGGACATCGTCCCGTCGAACACTAGCTCATGTCTGCTGTTTCAGTTGAAACCGCCTGTCCCTGACCGCTGCCACTGCGTCCCGGACCATCGCTTCAGTGCCTTGCTCCAACTCCAACAAGGACAACACTCTATCCTGCAGCTCCAGGTTCTTCTGGCCATTAAAGTATCTCCTTGTCAGGTGGAAATACGGCGCAAACCCTGTCACCGAGTTCCTGGTGGCACTGTACACCCGCACCATATCATACACCAGGTGCAGCCAAGCGTGAGGTGATTCATCATTAGCCTCTATCTCCCAGCGCAACCAATCCTTTATTGTCCGAATCAACGTCTTCGGTCGGCCGTTGCTCTGATGATTATCGACCGTCACCCAGTGCGGTTCGATACCCCGTCGCTCGCAGAACGTCTTAACGTCACCATTCTGAAACCTCCTGTCCGCGTCCATAACCAGCCGTACCGGCGATCCCCACGCCAACACTTGCTCTTCTAAGAAGCGGACCACACCTGGCCCATCCGTCGATACTGGACACACTCACGCAAACAACATCCGAGTCTGCGTGTCCACTGCCAATAGGACCTTGGGCTGCCCGTTAACAGTGTCAAAGTCCATGAAGTCCATGCTTATTTCACGCATGGCCTCTTCTAGACGCACTGGCTGCTACAGCAAGCCTTTCACCAAGCCTGGCCTAAAACCCTAAAACATCTCCTTCATGCCGCCCCAACCCCATAGCAAAAAAACATTGGCACTGGCATGTGCAAACAGCACATGCGTGTATCGAACGATACGCTCGAGGACATCACCCCCCCCTTCCACACCATACACAGAGCGTTTTAAGCTTTGCAATCTTTGACGCAAAAGCTTGTCACTTAGCTCATTCACTGGCGGCTCCTCCTCGTCATCCAGTGGTATGTCATCCGCCGGATATTGCTCCAACTGGACTACATCCTCTTTGGTGAGTGATTCCTCATTATCTCGCGCATGATCCTCCTATGATGCATCACCCTGTGACTCATCAAGGTCCATAGCCTCCACGGTCGGGTGAGTATCCACCACCACCGCTGCCTTATGCTTACGCCGCGAAAGTACCGGCGACTTAGCACTCATGCTCCGAGTGTACATAGCACCAAGCAACCCCCCACTCGTGCTCACCTCAGCTGACCCCAGCCAAGTCTCTGCCATCGCACCACCCAGTGATTCCTCACTAGGGTCAGCAGATGCCCCTCCCAGCTACGCTTCCGCATGCTTCAGGGACTCACTCAGCACACCCTTAGCCGCCCGCCAAGGCTGAGTGGTAAACGTTAGCGCACTCACTGCACCAACAAGGGTGGTTGCTATACCAGCTTCCTCCGCTGGCATACCCCTACGAACCGGTTTCCCACTCGGATGCGTCACCGCCCCTATGACACCACTCTGTGTCATACAGGACACTATGTCTTCTTCACGTAGCACCGCCGCCGCAGCCAGCTTCTCCCAAGCTGGTCGATTAGCTTCCAACTCCGTTCAGAAGTCTTCTCGAAGCTTGTGGTCTCGGTAAGGGCTCATATGGCATACTAGCGTGAAGAACCCTGGCGCCCCCATAGGTTCAGTCCCGTGCTTGAGGAAGATTCCCTTTTTGGGATAAATCACCATAGGGTCCGCTGACAGCAGGGAAACCATCTCCTTAAACCACCGCGCCTCCGGCGCATATGGGCAGACCATTGTCATCGTAGCCTTGTCCCTGCGAATCCTGGGAACCACCTTGCCAAGATCTGACCACTTCGGGTTGAAGTACCAACGCGGTCCCATCCAGGTCCTTCACGTGAACACCCGTTCAGCCAAGGTAGGCTGGTAGTACGGCTTCATCCGATAATTCGTCGAATGCGCGAAACCCTCAGCATCAAATGGGCCAAACTTCGCCCCAGTCTTGTCAAAGAGCTGCCTGTTCACTGCATAAGACTTCGTATACGGCTTAACCACCACTGGCTCAGCCCAATGCACCCTATTGTCCACCGGCAGACGTCTCGACTGCATAATCGGGTTAATATGACACCCCAGTCGGGATTGCACATCCGCCACTGGATTCAATTACCCCGGCACTTGCTTCAGGATAATGTCAAAATCCCGCAGCACTTGGGCGTACCTAGCCATACGTCGGCCCCTAACCGTAAACTCATACGACGTGAGATCTTGCGTTAGCATACGCACTAACGGTTAGTGGTCCGTGAACACCGTCAACGGGTGGCGCGAACGCTTGACGATCCTCCAGGATTTATGGAGACAATACACGATGACTAGGGCCTCCATGTCCGTAATGTGATAGCCCAACTGCGCCGGGCTGAATTTCGAAGACCAGAAGCCCACGGGGCAGAGCTTACTCTTGCGCCGAGAAAACAAACCCCCCACCTACTCCTACCGAGTCACAGGCATCGCAATACATCTCCAGTTTGTCTTCAAATCCTATTTCGACCAACACCCCTCTCTTGGCCACCTCGTCCCGAATCCGATCATAGGCCGCTTGCTGCGTCCGACCCCACACAAAGAGGACTTCCTTCTTACTCAGATTCGAGATAGGGGCCATGATCCCAGAGTAGTCAGGGATGTATTGGCTCCAGTAGCCAATCGTGTGATACCACGAGGCCAAGAGATCCTTATCCGTAGGCGGCGGCATGCGCAGAATAGATTCCATCCGATCCTCACTGATGTACGACCCGTTTTCACCCACCACTCGCCCCAACGCATCAACTGGCCGATCTGAGAACCCAGAACAACACTTCTTGAGGTTCAATTTTGCATTGTGCTTCACACACGCCGCAATGAGCTTCTTGATGCTCTTTCAGTGCTCTATAGTACTGTTGTGACCCACGCCCATGTCGTCAATATAGGTCATCAGGCCATCCGCACTCTGGAAGGCATGCTCCATCCGCGCCTGCATGATCCACGATGCAGGTTTTATGCCGAACGGCATGCCAACAAACGTCCGCTTTTCCCACGGCGTCCGAAAGGTAAGCATGTACTGAGAACTCTCAGCCACCTTCTGTTGACAAAAACCCAGTCCAAGATCAACCTTCGTGCGGTACTTCTTGCCCCGTACTGCCGAAAGAAAATCTTGCTCGGTCGGAACTGGGTCCTCTTCCCATTTAAGCGTGCCGTTCAACTTCTTATAGTTGATACAGCAACGCCAGTTGTGAACTGACAAAGGAACCACGCCCGGATTCTTAAAGACCATGTGCGGCATGGCACAATAGCCCATAGCCTCGGCCTCCGAGATTTACCTTGTCACACCCCCATGATCCCAGTCACCAACCTTGGTGTCCAACACAGAAGTAAATGTCGGGTCATTGTTCGGGTACACATTGTAAGACGGCTTTACCCCATCCTTCAGGTGAAATTCCACTCCGTTCTTGAAGCGAATGTCATCATACACCATAAAGGTGGGTGCCGATGCGTTGTATGCAACCGACTGTATGGCCTTAATCATCTCATCAAGCTACTTATTCGGGAGTCCACACTTCTCGTACAGCTTCCGAAGCTGGGACTGGTCGAAGTCCAGATATGCTTTTGGGCCCACCTCTTTTGCTGGCGAGATGGTAACCGCGCCTATAGGCATGTCTACCTCAGCTAGCAAGCCGTGCAATCGCGGCAGGACATATTCATCCGCATCATCCGACTGTATGGCCTTAATCATCTCATCAAGCTCCTTCTTCGGGAGTCCACACTTCTTGTGCAGCTTCCGAAGCTGGGACTGGTCGAAGTCCAGATATGCTTTTGGGTCCACCTCTTTCGATGGCGAGATGGTAACCGCGCCTATAGGCATGTCTACATCAGCTAGCAAGCCGTGCAATCGCGGCAGGACATATTCATCCGCATCATCCAATTCGGCCGCATTGGCCAAGTAATCGACCCACTTCTGCGCCTTAAGAAAGTGTGCTTGCATGGACGCAACATAATTGCGCCGCTCTTTTGAACTCGTTCCTATGTATAGCCTGCAAACCTAGCCGACTCCTAATATTGTTCAAGCGCAAGTCCTGTGGAATTACATCCGACAGCCTGCGCCTCTTGTTGTTAACCTCCGTTCTCCTTGCCTTCATGGGCGGCTGCTCTTCCTCAAGAGACTCCATGGTGAGTAAGTCAATGATCTCCGTCTGAGGCACCACCGCCAGAAAATCATGCTTCGTCCACATAAAGGCCAGGTGGTCCTTTCGCATGGACCGAAATCTTGGCAGAATATCTGTGTCAAATGGCAGCGAGTCCACCACCAGCAAATCCATTGGTCTCTCAATCGTATTGCCACCCCACGTATCGATTGTTACATTAGATTTGACCACGCCAGATGGGCGTACAAGCCCCATCTCAGCAACCCTTTTGTATGGTAAACCTAAGTATCGAGCCGTTATCAAACCCTGTTGCGCAGCAAAGAACTTGGTGACCAAACTCGTCGTAGTCCCCGAGTCGACATAGACCTCGACATCCTCACCAGCAACGGCGTCCTGAATGACGCTACCAGCTTGTGCCGTCTCCTGCACCACAGTGCCTACAGCGCCCACAAGTCATTGCTGCTTCTCTGGGCATGACTTGCGGAAGTGGCCACGCTGCTTACAGTTGTGGCAGCGAATGACATTGTGGTAAGCCTCCCTGGCTGCCCGGATGTCGTCGTTCTCTGAAAGCTCAATCCCTGGCACTTCCGACGCATCTCTTGGGCGTTTTTGACCGCCCTTGCCCTTATCCGCCCCTTTGGTATTGGGGTTAGGCGTACGATTACGCTTGAGAAGGTTGCGCAGATTCCTCTTCTGTTCCGCAAGATCCTTCTGCTGCCCAGCGAGGCTGTTGTGTAAACAATTAATGGCCGCCAACGTAGCCCCTATCTCATATCTGTCCCCCCCCTTGGCTCTCGGCGGTGGGGCAACATCTCCTTGCGCATTCTGTACCATCACTAGCACTGACGCAAGCCCTTTTATGTGACAGACCAACCTAACGTTGTCTGCAAGAGCCTTGCCATGCATAAACAAGCGATCACAGAAGAGATCCATACACTCATGTATGGCCGTCATCGATTCGGAGACAGCTTTTCCATAGATAGGCTCCATCCGCATCAGTCCTAGAAAAAACGTGGCATGAGGGCTCTGGAAGCATCCCAGCCCGTGGTTTGCAATCACCCCATCTTTTGTCGACAAGCGCGCCGCGACAACAAGGTGAGCCTTCATCGCCTCGGCAGCTTCCATCACCGGCTCATGCAGGAGCACACAGTCGGGGTCCTCCTGGACAGCCGAAGCCTCGTGCCTCACAAGCGCCCGCAACTTGATCATGAGCCGCTCAGCAAGCTGGACATGGTCCTCGCCATTCCAGGCTTGCAGGTCAATCACAAAGACATCCAAGTTATTGGGTATAGCACCATCAGCATCCCTGTGCGCCAGAATCCTAAACAAGTGATGCCTCATGACGATCCACATGTCGTATGTTTGGAGATTCTGCAACAACGCAATCACCTTCCATGGTGAGTTGCGATACTCACCGGCCTAACGATCCGCAGCAATGAGCACGTCAGAACGAGGCTCTTCAAACAGCATCTTCAATATGTCGCAATGTTTTGCTAAAACTACAGTATCGACAAGACCAATGTCCATCAGATCTTTACCCAGTGTCGCCCTAGTGCTGGCCTGGGTCGCAGTGTTGAACCCTTTCTTCAGAAAATCGCTAGCAGTATGGCGCTGCTTCGCTGTCGCTCCAACAACATGACTAGGGTTATGGGTCCTACGATCCTTTATCACCTGGCCCGACGACCCCATCCATCGATGCCAATCGTCATCTCTCTTCCCCTCGAAGATCTCAATCTCATCTTTCGCCATTTCGAAGAAAAAAAATACTAGCGTCTAACTATCCTGTTATACGCTACTATAGTATAATTGTGAGTGATTCTAGACAATAGTTAGACTCACACAAATTACAGGTTTATTCACTAAGTTATTAGATTAGTGGTGTAGCGTGTGACAATTCTCCTAGCGCACACTCTATCTATAGCATCAAATTGTTAGTAATATTATTAAATTACTCCCAAAGTAGTCCTGCCCTACAACCGTGGTCATGACTACATGATATTCGATGATGACTCGTCACTGAGCCATAACCCGAGTCTCTCAAATCTGAGACCCTCAGGCCCCACTATATCGGTAACCCTAGGTGTCCCCAGCCTCTGCCTATGGGTAACCCTAAACCTGACCCTTCCCCAGGCCCCAGGGTTAGGATATTCTGGTCTCAGGTCTAGGCTAGCCACCTAACCAACCACTAACACCCCTAGGGTTATACCGACAGGCTAACACCCCTAGGATTCCACCCACAGTCAATCACAATATA
>NW_014039559.1:11149-12682 GCF_001186125.1 Sphaeroforma arctica JP610 | reverse complement strand
TGTGTGTGGATGTATGGACACTTAGGTTTCATTTACAGGGATGTTCGAGAACTATGGGCACTCAAGTTTCATTTACAGGACTAAGGAAAACACTTGAATGCCAATGTTTGTTGAAATATCACAACATGTCCACGGGTTGTCATTGAATTATTGCGATATGAACAGTTGTTTTCACTTGCCATCATTATGCAAATCACTCGAATGTTGCAAATTTTCGCTAAATCGAAATATGTGCCGTGTGATAACTAATAATTTTGATGCATTCTATACTTCATTTCCGATCCTTTTTTTATTTTTGTATCTGCTTCCTTCGGGGATTTCATAGTGTGGATACGATCAAATGTCGTATGATTGTGTGCAAGTGTCCGATTTATTATAATAAATTAAGTCATTGCGGCCCATTCCGATCGAAAAAAAACCCCTTCTGTAAAACCCTGCTGTTTATTGTATATCAGTATGCAAATGTATAGTTGAAAAACAAACTATGTTTAGGTAAAACAATGCTGGGTTGCTCCAGTTATCAAATACATAAAAACCAGAAAACAAAAATATAAAAATATTAATATAAAATGCCTACGGCACGTAGTATTCCCGCGTGGTCCCCCACCGCAGTACTGTACTGACCACGCTCGCAGCAGTTTGACTTCCGGGATCGAACGGGACCAGGTAATTTTTTTTGCTGGATATGGCCGTAGGCGGAATCTAGTATTCGTATTCAGTATATATATATATTTTGAAAAATTAACATATAGGTGCTTATAGCTTGAAATCTATAAAATTGTGTTTCATTTAGAAGGCTACGAAAATTGCATATTTCAGCACTTTTCGGCCTAATTAGGCATCGCACCTTGGCATGAGCAGCCATGACTCAAATTGTTATATTTAGCCGGTCCCAACATCATTTCTTTCAGGTGCACCCTTCCTTCTTTTTTTTCCGTGGGGGTGGGGAGGTGGTGGAGATGCTCACTATTTTCTGGGGCCTTCTGGAGGCCAACATTCTTTATCATGGCCATCTTGTTGACGGCCGACGCTTATTATATAGCTGAACGCTGACACTAACATTATTATTTATTGACGCATCATTTTGTCAAGTCCATCCTGCTGGAGGAGAAGCTTGCGTGTATTTCGGTACTCCTGGGGCTGGAGCGCCTTACAGTTAATACAGTATATACATACAAACAACAACTAAATCCTGTACACGAGGGAACGGTGGACTTTACAGAAATTTACGCTGCACGAAACGGTGCAAGCAGGAATGTAATATTTTATTATCGTGCTAGTATATGTGGTAGTGTTCTAGAGTACAAGTTTAAGTGTCAATAGATTTCTGTGTTAGTTCCGTAGCGAAATTCGTCAGGGTCAGACGGCCGTTGATGTGTAAGAGAGTTTGGATTAGATCAATGGAGGCTGACTTGACTCTCCAACGATTGAATCAGAATGAACATGGCTTAGTATTAATGAGAGGCGCCCACGTATAGAGCACAGCGAAGTTCAACGTATGTATATGTGCAGTATCTTAAAGATTAAATATAA
>NW_014039559.1:7991-11129 GCF_001186125.1 Sphaeroforma arctica JP610 | reverse complement strand
ATACATACACACACGCACACACATGCACACTCACATACACGACCACACACAAAACACAATACACAATACACACACACACACACACACAAACATACACATACACATACACACATACACACACACACATATATATATATAAATCGAAATAATGATTGTGGTGTATATATATAGTTGTATTGATAAAGATAAATTTGTATTAGTATTAAAAGCTTCATTCTCATGTGGTGCCGAATCGAAGTCGACTGTCGAATTGGTTTTCGATGCCTGTGTGCTAGGGGTTAGGCTGTATCATCGCCTGTGTTTTAGGGTTTACCATCGCATGTGTTCTAGGGTTTAGAGTTTATCATCGCATGTGTTCTACGGTTTAGAGTTTACCATCGCACGTGTTCTAGGGTTTAGAGTTTATCATCGCATGTGTTCTAGGGGTTAGAGTTTATCATCGCATGTGTTCTAGGGTTTAGAGTTTATCATCGCATGTGTTCTAGTGGTGAGGGTTTATCATCGCATGTGCTCTATGGTTTAAGGTTTATCATCGCCTGTGTGTCATAATAGTGATGGCTCAATACCCTTCGCCCACGTGACACGCAGTCCACTCCATTTGGTTCGCAGACACGACAGAACGTCACTGCGCATGGGATGGTCGTCATTAACCCACTGGGCCTACAGCCGAGCAATCCATCACAGGGATAACGTTATAAGTTCGAATATATTAGTCCATCAGAGAGTTTGTGAGGATAATGATGGGAGGCTCAATAGGGCTCAATACAACTACAACAGGTGCTCTATAAATAGAATACAACAATACAACCACAACAGGTGCTCTATAATTAGAACACAACAATACAACGACAATAAGTGGTCTATAAATAGAACACAACAATACAACCACAACAGATGCTCTATAAAATAGAGCACAACAGTACAACGTGATATACCTACCTCACCCTGAATAATAGCTGGCATTTGATCTGAACCTTTGATCAAACAATTGACATGCAGCAGCGGAAAACTGCTCGGGATGAGTGGTGTGCGCTCATGCTGTGCATATGTGGAGAAACATCAATTCAATTAACACAAATCAATATATTTAATTACTCAATTAAATATATGAATACAAGTAACTATTCAATTAACAAATGACTATAGCTAAATAGTCAACGAACACAAATCAATTTAACTAATTTTTCAACTAACAAACATCAATATATCTAATTAGTCAACTAACACAAATCAATACAACTAATAATATAATTAACACATCAATATAGCTAATTATTCAATTAACACAAATCAATACAACAAATTAGTCAACTAACACGCATCAATATAACTAATTATCCAACTAACACGCATCAATATAACTAATTATTCAATTAACAGAAATCAATATAACTAATTAGTCAACTAACACAAAAAAATATAGCTAATTATATAATTAAAACACAAATGAATATAATTTATTATTCATTAAACACAAATGAATATAACTGATTATTCAATTGACACAAATCAATAAAATTAATTATTCATTTGGGGGTTAAAACACAAGTGCACAAAGAACCATGCACAGGCCACCATGCCCGTGACAAAGAAACATAGACAGAGCATAAACTCAAGCAAAACCCTAGAACCCTACACATGCACAACCTCAAGACAACATACCGATTGAGCAGGAGCAACGACATTCAGGAAATCAGTCTTCAACACAATCCCTCCGGAGTCAATGCGATGGGCAATGGGCAGCAACCGCTCCTCTAGAGACCCTGCACTCTCACCTACATACAACCACAGAGAAGGTCAACACGATACAACACCCCAAGTACAGTAGCAGACAACACACCAAGTACAGTAGCAGACAACACAACAAGTACAGTAGTACACAACATACCAAGTAATTCAGTATCAGTAGCATGTAACACACCAAGTAGTATAGTGTCAGTAGCATATAACACACCAAGTAGTGTAGTATTAGTAGCATAGAACACACCAAGTAGTGTAGTGTCAGTAACAAATTACATACCAAGTAGTATAGTGTCAGTAGTATATAACACACCAAGTAGTGTAGTGTCAGTAACAAATTACATGCTAAGTAGTATAGTGTCAGTAGTATATAACACTCCAAGTAGTGTAGTGTCAGTAACAAATTACATACCAAGTAGTATAGTGTCAGTAGTATATAACACACCAAGTAGTATAGTGTCAGTAGTATATAACACACCAAGTAGTGTAGTGTCAGTACAATATAACACACCAAGTAGTGTATGGTTAGTAGCATATAACACATCAAGTGGTGTTGTGTGAGTAGCATATAGCACACGAAGTAGTGTAGTGTTAGTAGCATATACCATCCCAAGTGGTATAGTGTTAGTAGTACACCCCCCCCCCTCACTAACTCATAGCTGTCAGCCCATGCACATACGCACCTTCTGAGATGCAAGTGGAGGCACTACCAGCAACCACATCACGCAGCACCGCCATGATAGCTGAGATCTCGATGAATCCATTGCCCTGCAGAGTTATATGCAATTTATATATATATATATATATATTATACACATGTACATATAGTTATACATATTCATATGCATGTACACACACATATATACATACATACATACATATATATTTAGATATATATATATATATATATATATATTGCAACTCAGCGCAGTGTGAGAAGTGGTGGCGAACATCGAGCGTCGCCTCGTATCGATAAAACCCTACAAAACGCTAAAAACTCTAAGAGCCCTAACCACAAAAACTTTAAACACATGCATATACGATTGCTAAGCCACAGTTCATAACATAAGTCTTTGTAAGGGTGACCTATGTAATAAGACGACTGCCATCTGTTATGAAATACTTACACAATGTCACACAGTCATACACACACTCACACAGCCATCCACACAGTCAAACAGCCATTCACACACTCACACAGCCATTCACACAGTGATGTACACACCTGTGTGTCATGTGCATTAAATATCCTCGTGGCGCGCTCGTGTCTGGGCCGGAGAAGATAAATGAGTCACAAGATTAAGAATGAGAAGAATAAGGATGCTTGGAACTGTGAGATTGTACAGAATTTCCAAAAATGTATATCTATACACACACACACACACACACACACATATA
>NW_014039559.1:0-4110 GCF_001186125.1 Sphaeroforma arctica JP610 | reverse complement strand
CCCTTCGCACACATCGACTACCTTGCCTGGTGGATGATGTTGCAGATTGCCTTGACCAGAACATCTGCGGCCGTCTGCTGTGTCATCAGTAGCCATGGAGGGTACTGTGCATGGTCAGTTGCAATTGATTGACTCTGTTGCTTTTCACGTGAAGGTGTGTGGGGTGGCTGCTCTGTCTCAGCAGATGCGGTGGGTGCAGGGGTGACAGTTGATGGTGTGTGCGCGGGTGGGTGTGTGTGTGTGTGTGCTTGTGCGTGTGAATGGTCGTCTGTTGCTGCTGGAGTGTGCTGCTGAGTGTCTGTTGATGTCATCTGTTCCTCTGCAGATGTTGTGCTCATACGTATTTGTCCGTCATGGTCTGTTGTGTGGGTGCGAGTCTCTCCCGTTGTCTGTGGCTATTTGTTGTGCGTGTGTGTGTGTGTGTCTATTCCCACTAGTTGATTGAACAGCAGCACTTTGAACACATGCGCCTGTACTGGCGCCAGCAATGCACACGGCCCTCCACTGATCTAAAATGGGGGTGGGCACAAACAGGTAGGCAGAGGGAAGCATTAGGTGGGTGTATTGTAGGTAGGTATAGCATCAGGGATGTACAATGACGGGATAGCATAGTACTAGTGGTAATAACACACAAAAGGTATAGTGCCAGGGGTGAGCTATGAAGGGATAGTATAGTACCAGTGGTATTAACGTACAGAAGATATAGTGTTCGAGGTGTATGTGTATTGGAGTGACGCTATTGAACAGTCGCCTGAAAGCACGTGTGAGCAAACAGCCCCATTGACTCAATGCGTTACTATTTCTGAAGGTGTGTGCCATATACATCTCTGATCACACAGGTGTGAAATTGTGCAACCAACGGTGTATTACAGCTACCATACGTATATAACCTAGCGTTTCGAGGTGAACAACATTCAACCATACCGAAAGGTGTATGAGTACGCCCAAAGCCTCGTACTACACGCACACGCCTATGACTATTTATAGCCGTGAAAGTGACAACGTTCCTATTTCTTAAACAATGCATAATAAATCGGTATGTGGTATAATATGAAGTTGTAGACATTCCTGATATGACGATGAAAGTGGGCTGTGCATATCTATTGCCGAACAACTGATCTCTTACCTACACTATGGTACAAATTAGCCCAATGGAGGACAAATACATGAGCACGCATCTACAGGGAAAACTTAATATGTCACATGCATGATGTTGTACATACATTAGGTATAGATAGGTGCGAGTGTGTATTGATATCTGATAGGAGGTGCAGGCGGCAGACACCTGTGAATATATAGAAAGCACAGATGGATATTCACTTATTTTATTTTTCGGATCGGATCGGATCACTGTAGAACTTCTGCTGTAGCGTTGACAGACACTTCATTACACATATACAAAGCGTGTAGCATTAATTGAACATAAAACACAGAAACGACGTCATCAGTAGTCCAACCAGGTACATACATGTATGTGGACATGCTCATATATTCATGTAATGTAAACATACTCATATGTTTATGTATACACTTGCTATACACCTACACACCAACAACCTTTTCCTGAAAGACCAAGCAAATCCATGCTTATATGTGTGATATACTACGTGACATAGTGCGTGATATAACTTATAAAGAAAGCCTGAGCATGACTGTGGCAAATCCGTCAATTTTTAATTCATTGCCACGCCCTAGATGGACTTCAGATCACAGTGGTCACATACTTGTGTGAGCACTGCCACAACAGTGTCATCTGCGGTACTCGTGCTTGCATCTGTGTTGCTATGGCAATCATCTCCAGGTGCGTTGTTGTGTGGTACGTTGGCGAATGTCAGTCCTTGACGCCAACGGGCTACAGCCTCGGTTGAGGGATCGGAGCCGAAGACATACTCTCGGACCTCATCCACCATGGTGTGTATGAGGTGATGTAACTAGATGTGATGGGTAGTTTTGTGAATAAATATATAGCGTAAGTGCTGAAGTATAACGAGAGGTCGATGGAGAAAAAATATTGCTGTAAATGTACTATAAATAAATGCTATGTATGACTAAAATAAGGGTCGTAAGGGTATGCGGTTGATTTATGCCTGTGATTGTATGTTGATTGTAGCCTGCCAAAGACACGTATAGTAGTATCAAATCTTGTATAGGACTATAAATGCGAGGCTTTATCCCAAATTCTTGATACTAAAATAGTACTCTGCGGTTTCGGACTGTGTTCACTTCAACACTTAATATGTCAGTGGTCATATGGTTAGAGGAACCCAAAGCACATATCCATCAAAATAAGATTGAATCATCCCAATAAAAAAAAATACATACATACACACAATACACATATACATGTATCATATCTACGTCTTATTACTACCCAACAAGGTCATACATTATTGAGAAAGTATTCTGTGGGGCAAGTGAGAACAAATCAAACGTCATATTTGTATTCAGTTGAACAGGCCGACACTCGACACTGACACTTCGACTGTTGACTGTCGAGTCATACAGTTCGACACCAAATACTCGCAACAAATTAAATTTCATTGGTCACTAATAACAGTGTATTTTAATTATTTACATACATATGCATAGCCTACTAAATAAAACAACATATGTATTGTATTATTTTAATAAAACAACATATGTATTGTATTATTTTAGTTATTTACATACATATGTATTGTATTATTTTAGTTATTTACATACATATGTATTGTATTATTTTAGTTATTTACATACATATGTATTGTATTATTTTAGTTATTTACATACATATGTATTGTATTATTTTAGTTATTTACATACATATGTATTGTATTTTTATATATTTGTTTCGCGACGCGCGTCGCGCGGTCGCGCGTAGTTCAAGGAACAATTCTTATAATAAAAGTCTCCTGGGTTTTAGGGTTTAGGGTTTTCTTATAAATCTGGCGGCATATGTTGACCAATCAGCGCATCGAAGCCACATTTTATGGAAATGGAAGCACATATTAAAGTATGAACTTATTGAACTGTAGTATACAGTTATATATCTACATAACAAGAGATGGTTCATGATAGTACACGGCTGTTGTAGCTTATTGAACACCTCTATTCCCCTCTATGGACCGAACTAGTGTGCGCGGTTCGCACCTTCTCTACAGCAACGCATGCATCACAGTCACTATACTACAATAGAACCCATAGCGTACACGTACACATCTGACACCCCCATCTTGCAAAAGCAATATTTACTTGATCTGACCACACCTACATAGTATAATACATGTATCTTACCACACTGCATAGTATATTGCATGTACCTTAATAGTGCAGTAGAGTCATATATATAAATTCGATCACTGCCATCAGCACACGGACGCCAAAATGCCCAAATATGAGGAGGCGAAGTCGGACAGATCGACCTGTGTGGATTGCAAGAGGAAGATTGCAAAAGGTAGGTGTAGTATATCCTTGAATGCGTGTTTGGTGTAAACATATCTGTGTCTGGTTGGTTATGCAAAAGGTAGGTGTAGTATATCCTTGAATACGTGTTCGGTATAAACAAATCTGTGCCTGGTTGGTCTTGTATTGTGGCTTGCGATTGTTCCGTAAAATCGATATTTTGTCCATTCTGTTCCTCTGGCGCCAGCATTTGTCACCACGTTGTGGTATAGAGTGTATCTAAAACCGCCCAAAACTCTGTAGACTATTGAGCAGCGCTTTTAAAGTTGATTGTTATTTGTTTGTGTCCATCAATCATCTGCCATTTCTTGTACTTTGGTGTTCATAGTAGTCGGTTGTCACTATATTTGAAAGTGCACATATTTACTCCCGTGCTCACAATGTGCTAAGCAGAAGTGCTTTCAAGTGTTGTGCATGTGTGCGGTTGGTATTGCCAGTTAACGTACCGTGGTATATCTGTATATCTGTTGGCTGTGGGCGTGGCTGCAGCATCTAACCATCTCATCACTACACGCCGTACTATCTCGCACTCACTCCGATGAGTCAGTTTAGATCCATTGGATGTGCTGTGCCACACTCAATCCAATGGATCTGTTCCGTCTACTGTGTTGTGTGTGCTGTGGCTGGCAATGTTTTCTCTTGTCCATGTACCGACTTGTACTGTACTTG
>NW_014039560.1:13778-26810 GCF_001186125.1 Sphaeroforma arctica JP610 | reverse complement strand
AATACACTGTGATAGATGCACAGAAACATATCTACTACAGACACTACAGGATATCTTACCAATACACTGTGATACATGCATAGAAACACCCCTACTACAGACTCTGCAGTATATCCTACCATTACACTGTGATACATGCACAGAACACCCCTACTACAGACTCTGCAGGATATCCTATCAATACGCTGTGATAGATGCATAGAAACAACTCTACTACAGACTCTGCAGGATATCCTACCAATACACTGTGACAGATGCACAGAAACACCCCTACTACAAACTCTGCAGGATACCTTACCAATACACTGTGATACATGCACAGAACACCCCTACTACAGATTCTGCAGGATATCCTATCAATACGCTGTGATATATGCTCAGAAATACCTCTACTATAGACTTTGCAGAATATCCTACCAATACACTGTGATGCATGCACAGAAACACCCACCACTGCGGCATGCTAGCGAGACTCGTTGTGGTACGTACGCAATTGAACATTGAGATATAGTTAGATCATGTATCTACATAGTTGGTAGGAGTACAGTGAACATAAGGTACGTTAAGGGGGGGTTAGGGTTTAGGGTTTAGGGTTTAGGGGGTCTGACTCAGGTGAAAGCATGATATATTGATAAACGTTGTATCTGTATCAAGATCCAACCAGCAGGACAGTTTTGGCTCACAAATACCTTGACGGTACCACTTAAATGCACCGTAACACGAAAATTGGGAACGTTTTGTATCGATGTGAGGCATGCTAGTGTAAATCGGATAGAGCAGCCTACTTACATGAACGGCCAATGCGAGGAGAACACTCTTAACTACACCAAGCCGACATACTCAACTACTAACCAGTGGTCGAAATTCCCATATTCCAGTGGTCAAAACAGGACAGTGACATCACACTATATCACCACCACCCACTCACCACAGTGTCATACCCTTCTGTATTCAACTCTGGTCACACAAACACGCGCATGTACAGCGACGGTCAAAGGACACATACTGGATAGACATTCAAACAAGTCCAAAAGCTTATAAAGTATAAACGGTATATATATATATATATATATATATATGTATATATATATATATATACATACATATATATACATACATATATATATATATATATATAATATTTACACACATATATGTATATATATATCTATTGTTTTTGTGTCGTTTTCATCTCTCGTTTTGATTCTAAGGATCAGTTGTATCTGCCATCTGTATTGGTTTACACCTTCTCCATTGCAATTACCATCGGTTTGATAGTAGTTGAAATGGTCCAGATTAGTAGCGTTTCTTTTCCCTATTGGCTATTGTTTCAACCGTGGTTCACTGATAGTATTTACTCGTGCATGTGCGCATAGTAGTGGAGTACCTATCTTTTATGAGGTTTGTTTTCACGCACTGCATCCATCGTTAACAGCTCATGGGTTTAACAATCTTGCAGCTTCAACGCTTTCCGAGTACCTTTGTAATATAAACTGAAAATAAGGCATGATTTGCCTCTTCCATTGTTTTTGTATTCGTTGGTCTCGTATTGTATGCTCTTGATATGTCTAAGGCAAGTAGACACGCGATCAGTATTTCGAGATAGAACACAATTCGGGCTAACTCTTCCATCGCCGCCATTTTCTCCATGACATTGTCAGTAGCTTCGCAATCTGAACGTCATGAAACTCCGTATGTAATATAGTAGTCGAATAGAATGTCGAATCTGCTCTATCATCTGTCTTTTACAACATTTAATTCGGTGAAAAGTGCTGTTTAATTAATATCTTGAAGTATTCTTCACCCCACGCTTGATGGCAGAGACTGCCCTAATTCACATCCCGAATTTTTCCTGTTTATCATAGCCTGGTGACGTAAGACTGGACGACACCTTACACGGGGCTGAGCAGATGAACCGAGGAGGGCAACTGGTCAAGTTAGACCCGAGAGTATGGGCACTGGCAGAGACGCATTCACAGTCGTTCACAGTAGGAGATCGAGTGTACGGATGTATGCGGTTTGGTGCTTGCGCCTCGTACGTAAATGTGCCGGCACACCAGGTGAGCAACTATCAGTGACCAGATAACAGTGATTCTGGATTGCACCATCGCTAGTACAATTGTGCGCTGTCAAAAAAGTGCCCTTCTTTCTGACATAATCACCGAATCCTGCCTCAGTTATAGTCGTGGGCTGTAGGCGCGCGTGTCGTTATATATTTGTCCGTCAATTTATACCATTCAATTTTCGATTTAGATCAGAAAAATGCCAAACAACTGGAATTTCTCCCAAGGAGCCGCATTTACTGCTCAAACACTTACGAGCTACTATGCGCTTAAAGAACTCGGGAATATTAGAAGCGGAAAAGTTGTTTTTATCCATTCTCTCGCAGGTAAGATACCAACCTTATGTATATGTATTTGCCTTTGAGTTTTTAAGTAGACAATCAGATATTGCAGATGCCACAAGTTTTACTTAATATCCGCACATGATAATGACCAAGTCATCTCTGAGCATATTGCCACCTATTTTTGGGGGTCTCAAGATTATCTTTTCGGGGCATTGTGCATTTTTTTTGTATGTGCGCATAATTGAATGATGAGCGATCTTATATTAGATATGCGTTCGTCGTACTGGCTACACTGGCGCGTTGCAATGAAACATTTCTATACGATAATTGATGCTACAATTTATTTCAACCAGCTCAGGTGGTTGTGGAATGCAAGCATTAAAGATCTGTGAGAAACTGGGCGCATCTGTGATTGGCACAGGTATTGTTTATCGTTTCGATTGCGACTGTTGTCAGGGTCCACTTTATATTTTCCACGTCTATGTGCTGGCCATAGAAAGCAATTAGTGTTGATATCTAATATCTATGGCATGGAGTATGGTTCGCATTTAAGTTTGTTCCAACTTCTTTTGCGCTGCACAGTTGGTCGACCAGAGAAAGTTTTAAAACTCCTGGAAAGGTTCCCACATCTATCCATAGAACAAATTATAGTTAGAACGACCGCGAAGGAATTGGGCGGGCAAATCGACACAGCTTTAGGATATCTCCAGCACAAGGCATCGATTGTTTCGCACTCGGTATGGGTAATTACCATGCGTTCGCTCGATGTAGTATATACACTATCCTTTTATTGTGGTTGTTTTTTGTTTTTTTTCAAAGTTCGTCCCGCCTTATCAGTGCGCTTGAAAGTTCTTAAATGTGATTATATTTCCTATCTCGCTATTTGGTTTGTTCCGATTATGAATTTCTAACCTGTTCACGATGTACGGGATCAGGGAATTGATATCGTCATGGATGCGGTATTGGGCGATTGGTTTCAGCCCGTATACGACAGATTAAGGCCTGGTGGAAGGTATATCGTCTATGGTGCTGCTGATATGACCCCAAACTCTAACAAACTAGGATGGAACGAGTGGTTACGATTAGGTTACCAATGGCTGCTTCGACCCAAGTTAGATCTACTTGAGGTGCCCAGCAAGAATGTAGGTGTCATGGGCTTCAACTTGATCCACCTACTAAATGATGCCGAGCTTCTATTGCTTTTAATGGAGGAGATGGAGGCGCTCAGTCTTGAGCCTCCTCATGTGGGCCACGAGTTCGAATTCAGTGAACTTGTGCCCGCATTGAGTTTATTCAGAAGCGGTAAGACCACAGGCAAAGTTGTCCTGAAGGTGTGACTTAAAATTTTGGATTTTGGTCTCGAGACAGAATACAAATTAGACATCTTCGAATATTTATACAATCAACTTAATACTTCCACGGAATAATTTAACTATCCTAAAGCGTTTCGTTTTGCTATTGTTGTTTGTGTATTATATATATATATATATAGTAGTATCACTTTTTAAGGTGTTATCATATATGGTATACTTATTTTAAAGATCTGCCAGGCATTCACAGAGAAATAATGAAGTCTTCCACCGGCAACGAATAGGTACTGCATATCGCATAGTATACAAACATTACAACACTCGTATCGTATATATATATCACTATATACCCCTTCCTGGTTTGTGAATACCCCAGTATGAACTCTCTATGTAGTTAGAGAGATGAGGTCATGAGGATATACGACACTTTTTGACGATGTGTTCTCCCTCCAACGAACCGCTTGTGAGCTGCCGCTGACGACTGGCGAACACTGCTCAAACAAGGTCGCAAATCACCCTCTAAAATGCGCGTATATCGGATCTACATTCGTCTGCGGTCGAGTGACGATTGTCGACATAGCAATCTTGGAAAACATATATTTAGGCTTTTAAATATTTTTATAAAAAGAACAGTGGCTTTTGAATTCTGCTGGTAGAATACAAAATAGGCTCATCATCTGACAGACCAACATTGCATAACAGGTTCACCTGATTTTTTAATAAAAAAACAGAGCCCTATTGTTCCAAACCTTCAAAGTAAAAGTTCTAAAACACATCTCTAAAAAAAGTATTTTTATATATATTATATCTAAATACTAAATAAGTATTTTCATCTCTTTTGTTCATATTTAGCCTCCTGTTCTGTTTGTTTTTTTGGTTTTAAGTGAAATGCCAATACCGACGAGACCAATTCAGATTCTATTTGTAATCCTATCGTCATCGGACGGTGCTCTCTCTCTCGCTCTCTATGTATTTACTACGAAAATAGAATACATACTGATACATGCTTGCATAATTTTTAATACTCTTCGAAGAAGTCGCAGTCTCCTCGTAAGTCGCAGGGTGGAGACATTCGTATTTTTTATAAATATTTTAGTCTTCGCGAGACTAGACTTGAGTTCCAGTGTTTACTTTTCCATCTCCTCTCTACTACACATAGTATGAGAGAAAGAGTCTCTACTAGTCTAGTGAGACCTGAGTCAGTAATAGAGGCTTACTCTTTCTCTCTCTCTCTCTCTCTCTCTACTACTAGCTAGTAGAGTAGTAGAGTAGCCTCGAGAGACTCTATTTAACGTCTAGTAGTGCATTCTGCTATTAGTTATTACTGCATAGCCTTCAGATTGCAACATAAAATCAAAATATTCTCTTCTTGTGCACAAAACAAAAAACTCAATTACAAAATAAAACTATTACAGAGAAGAAGAAGAAAAGGAACTGGGAAGAATTCGAGGAAATCTCAGGAAAACTCAAAATACCAGACGAGAGTGAGATTTTATAGGTCAGTAGATAAAATGCGAGACAGTGCTGGGACTGGTGAGGTGGACGGGTGGGTAACTGGAGTCTGGGGGCTCGGGGAGAACTTGACAATGGTGGAGTACTCTGGAATGCAAGAAAGTCGAAACTCGAAAAGAGTAGGAACGACGAAAGTATTCGAAAAATGGTACTTTATTTTAAATAAAGTCAACATTCTTAAAAAGTACTCTTATTGAGACTTGAGGTATTTTTTTTTTAAAACAAATACAACCCAAAAACAAATTTCTTGTTGGGCGCGTTGAGAGTTGAGCTGAGAGTGACTATAAACCCTAAAAATTCTTGTTTTTGCCTAATTTTTAAAAAGTGACCGATTTCAAAAATTTATCTCGATTCAAAATATGGATTTGGGCCAATAGTATTAATTAATCATTGTGAAAGTTGGCTTCTGCTGAATATATTGACAATATTGAAATAATAGGTTTTATTTGTGTGGCATGTGCTTAATCATAGAGGATTTTTTGATAAATATCAAAAGCATGAAATTAAATTTTTTTTAAACGACACATGCATACATACATACATACATACCTAAATTTTTGTTTTTAAAAACTTAAAAAAAGGGTTCCCGTTTTTGAGTCATGAGTTCATGACCCTCTCAGGGTCTCAGGGCTCAGCCGCTCAAGGCCCCAGAGGCCAGGAGTCCAGGACCCAGTCACCCAGGCCAGGGCCCAGGCTGATGCTCTCTCTTGCTAATTTGTTTGCTAAATACATTTTTTGTTTTAGTTAATAGTTTTTGGAGCATTATGGGGGTTTTTTTTAAACACAAAAACCTTTCATTTGCTTTTGTCTTTAAAAAACAAAAAAAACAAATATATAGCTCAAGTCTCCACTCTTCAGTCTTCTCACAGACTCAGACTCTTAGTCTCAGACTTCAGAGTCACCGACACAGACTGGCCAGTGCAGGTCCCAGGAGTCAGGTACTCATAACTCAGCCCTCAGGTTACAGGTAAATAGGTAATCAGTACTACTAGTCACTCTAGCTCTATTACTAGAGAGAGTAGCCAGGTTAGTGGATACAGGTACTTTGGTTTCTAGCAACCAGTTATGAGATATAGGGCGGCAGGCCCGCAAGGCAGTGTGAGTGAGGGACTGAGGGCACAGTATCACAGAGTCACATCGATACTCGACAGTTCGACACACGGTAGGTCACAATTCCACAGACCGAAATTCGGAAACTTGCGAACTTGTTTTTGTTTTAAATGGAAAAAAGAAAAGAGTGATCAGACTTCAGACTGCAAAGGTCATTTAAAAAATACGTTACGGCTGTACTGAATAAAAATTGAAGGTTAATGCTAGTTTTATACACGTTTTAACGGTTCCGACGGTTGCATGTGATACATAAAACCCCCAAATTTGAGCTCCGTATTTACACCTAGAAACAACAAAATGGACCGTTGAGGCTATGTCGACTAATAAGAATCGACCATGTAATTTGAATTCGATAGTCAGTATCAGGTATTTAGAAGGTTGCGTTCGTATTTGGCGCTCTTGTGGGGCGAGATCGCTAACCTAGAAAATGTACCTTCATAGAAATACATAGGACCATAATCCCACATACGTAATAAAAATTGAACGTTAATGTTCAATTTTTATGTATTGTAAACATTTTAACGGGAAACCTTTTGCGCTTAGCTTCAGAGTGATTGCTTATGTGAGTTATGTAAATACAGTTGTAAATTAAATTAAATATACTATGTAGTTATATTTATTTACAAAACAAAACAAAATAGCTCTATTGAAGAATTCGATATGGATAAATTATAGAGCAACTCGCCGCAGAATCGCAGAGTTCGCACTCTTCGAATAGCTAAGACGAGGACGCCTATATACATGTGCCTAACTGCTAACATATGTCAAGCCCTTAAGACCGACCAGGGCCTAACATAAGTGCAACAAATGGGTTGTATCAGCGCTACATTTTCTAACTTTGAAGTCGAGCGCTTTCAGCCGACAGATAACAATCAAACCGGCAGAAAACAAACACATCTCACAAATGCTTAAAATCACATTAAATATATTTAAGCAAATTAAACTCGAAAAAGTATGAGACTGGTAGGAAACTGGGCCTGAGGTGGTTAATAATTTCGTGTCATGTGTACAAAATAGTTTTTTATTTAAAAACAAAACAAATGCCATACATACAGTATGTACTATGTACCCAAATTTTATTTTAAAACAAACCAACTTTTGTTTTTTTTTAAATCAAAACAAATGAAAATAAAGAAAACAAATAAAAAAATCCGACAATACCAGGGCGAATATTTTGTTTTTAAAAAAACCAAAAAAAACCCCAGAATAATTATATATAAAATATGGTTTCTGATGGACATAAAAAGGAGAACACTGATTGCTTACAAAATCATTGCTACTCGGAGACATCAGAAAACATCAACATGAAGGTTATATATAGTTTACTTCTCGGCGCTTTGGTCGCGAATATTGGTTGTCGTGCGCACACAGATTCTTCACAAGAACAAATAGCATATGAGAGCCGTAATGGCTACCTTTCGAGAAGAAGGCATCACTTGCCGGTCTATGGTGACAAGAGCACGAGAAAAAGAAGGCAATTTACATACCCAACAACATACACGTACCCCACGTACACATACTCGGATACCACTAGTACATCTACCAATCCTTTCAGCAATGTCGCCACTACCGGCACGACCACATACACATCCACAACAAATCCTTATACGACCACATACAATCCCACCACGGCCGCGACCACTAATACAAATACATTTGGGACGACAGCTGCTGCTGGCGTAACCAGTACAACCAGTACAACTACAGGAAGCAGTCAAGTGAGTGTATCGGGCAGTCAAGATGATACTACATCGCGACCTGGTGTCGGTGTATCTGATGGGGCTGTTGTAGGTACAGGTGGAAGTGCAGCGGATGTACCTGTGTCCTCTGTAGTCGATGCACCAGTGGCCGGAATTTCGATGGCAGAGGCACTCGGAGGGCCGAGTTCGGAAAGTTCAATGTCATCACCAGGCACAGCAGCGAGTAATCGCGTGTCTGACATTGACAAAATACTTATCGATGCGTATCTGGAGAAGAATTCGGCGGCTTTGCTGGCACCGGGTGCAAGTATTGGTACGCAAGACCTTATTGCACCTTGCGGTGTACAGATGAGAATTGATCAAGACCTGACTATCACGATCGACAATACGACAATCTTTTCCGCTGGATCTCAGGCTCTTTGCCCGAACAAGTGTAAGATGACAATGAAGTACGATGGTGAGTTGGTTATGTACGCCTTGCATAGAGGCGGCACACAGGAACAGGTTTGGAGCGCGAATACTGAGGGAGATGGATCGTACGGTATTTTATTCCCAGATGGAAACTTTGTAGTGCTGTCGACAGATGGTAAAGTGCTATTCAAGTCCACAAATAGCCCGCCAACAACGAATGACGCATGTGTGCTGCGTGAAAATACGATTACTTCTAAAATGCTTCCGAGATAGTCAATGAAGGCACTGACCAAACAACAGCGACCCACATCTCGGACTATGATAACTTAGCTATTAATGAATGTTTTAACAAAGCAAAATAAAAACATCACCTTTCAATTATTACTCATTAGATCATACGTTGGTTTGAGTGTGAATATATGCTATATGTCTTGTGGGATACTCAAAATTCAGTTCATATGGTACTAGCTAGTGCTACCGGTTGTGACAATTCGCTTGCTTGGAGCGATAACGAGGATAGTATACGTAGGGGTAGTGCGTAATACGGCGAAAGACCGTCATCAAGTTAAAGGAGATGAAACCTCGATTGAAATGGTACGAAGGAAATGCTAGCCTGCATGTGGCAGCATCACGATTTGACAAACTGATGGGCCTGGTTACTTTTTCGACGAAGTACAGACACCTTACGACTTTTCTCGTATAAAGAGACACATGTGCATAATTTCGGCCTAGGTACTAGAAGCAAGTTTCGAAATACATCAATATTCGAAAAAGTCATCGGTGTTATACTAAATTTATAATTTATTGGACTTTTCACTTTAGCGAGTATTACAATCACTCGGCAGTTCTACCACTCCGCTTCCCTGCTTTGCTACTCTTATTGTTGGCTGCTTGCCTCTTGATTGAATCCACCAACGCCTTCGTACTAGTTGTTTTATTCTTTGCCTTCTTTTGCTGGGGCTCCTCAGCATGCCCATTCTGCTTGTAGAGTTTCAATTGATTTCAGGATATATATATGTCAGTATCAGCAAAACGTTAACATGGAATGTTCTCTAGAAGACATTTTGCATTAGGTGACCGTAAAAGTGTCTGCATACGCTCGCGTAGCTACTGATGACCTCTCGTACTCGCACTTGAGAAAAAGTTTCCCAAACCGTACACAAACTCACACACCTGAACTCGAAAATAACCAATTAAGTGAGGCATACCTCATTTTTGTTCCTTCGCTTTGTCCTTTCGTCCTGTAACGTTTTCATAGCTTTCGTTGATTTATACTTTGCGTCTGTGGGGTCGATCGCGTATTCGGCCTTCTTGAAGAGTGCTTGAAAACGGTCATCTGCTACATCCACTTTGAAATCATCAGCTACAGCCTCAGCGGCTCCCTGAGAGTCAGCAAGCATGTGTAACATTGGCGAATGAGCATACAATGCAAGGCGTTGATATAACTACAGCAGGAATGCATGGAACATATAACATTTCTCTCGATTTGATTGTAATTTACATACCTTTTTAGACTTCTTCTTGCCCTTCCTGCCTTTCTGTTTCTCTTGTTTAATTATCTCCTTCAGATCAAAGTGCTCTTTGCCTGTTTCTGCTACATTATCGGGTAGCAGCAACAATTCCATATCTACATCGGGCGCGGCGTCTGCCTTCTTCCCTACCTTCGATTTCTTGTGTACATGTGCACAATGGGGTTGTACGTTAGTAGAAAACAAGAAAACCGCAAGTAGATTCGTCCTCGAGAACCAGTCTTTGTCTACTCCTAATTGCAAAAAAATCGAAGAATGAAATATCAAACAGGGGGGATTTTTACAGTGTAACAGTCTTCAGCAACTTCCCCTTTAAGCGGTGCACATGTATATCCATACTCCAAATAACATCATCGACGTTCAATTGATATGCTTTAACCCCATTTCATCTTCTTAGGCATCTTAACCTCCCACACATGCGCGACTTGCATTATGTTTATCCATACTCCAAATAACGTCATCAACGTTCAATTGAAATGCTATAACCCCATTTTCAAACACTTCGGTATCTTAACCTTCCACACATGTGCGACTTGCATCTCGGTTGAATGAGCAACGTATACCACGTACTTATGCCTCCGAAACTCATCTCAATAACAATATTTCATCCAACCCACGTTTGTCTACAAATCAGATATGTTCCCGATTAGCTGAGTGGTTGCTTGAAATCTGTGGCACTCAAATCTAGAGAAGTCTACCCATTTGTAGTCAATAACTGTATCGACGCGTCAGATACCACTTGACTATACCATTTCGTCTGATCGATTCTTGCATTCCACGTACCTGTGTGGCACTGCTTGGTTTAGTAGCTTTGTTTCCACGCGATTCATCGGGATCTTCAAAATCTGAGCCAAAGTCTTCATCGAAGAACGGATCGTTGCGGTCAATAGCCACATCATCGTCATCGTCCAGCATCTCCGTACCTTCCTTGGCAGCTAAAGATGTTTATATACATTTACATAAAATGAAAGACAAGATATGTGTACAAAGGATCATTCGGTAGTACTCCTCAGCGTACATTGTGATAGCTCTAATGAGCTACCAACACTATACAAACCCATCAAGCATACATATGTATACGACAGATACGCATTCTTGGAGCAATGAAGGATCAAGGCTGTTGGCAAGCATAGACCGCGGGCAAACACAGTATCCGCAAGGTACAATACTGTATACAATTTCAATATCCAATTTGATATGATAACAACCCTCTGAGGAATTCGCAGCAGTGTACGTACCTTTCCTTGCGGTTTTCTTCTTCTCTCTCTTCTTGTGCAGGTACTGATCCCACACACCCAGCTTCTCCGCCGCATCCCGTGCTTCCTTTTTCTTGAGCATGGCATTCGCATCATCCTTCAGCCCTGGCGCAAAGGTGATCTCCATATCCACCTCATCTCCCTTGGCCGCTTCGGTGCCCTTCAGCTCGGCAATGAGCTCACTGTACTTCTGCTTGCCGGCATCGTCATCGTCGCTCTCGTCGTCGCTGCTTCCGGAGGCCAGGAAGTTCTGTGGGTGAAGGATGATGGACGGTAAGCGCACGTGTTAGTATTCGGACGTGTTATTGCATGCCACCAACAGGTGTATATGGGTGCTGCTACCAAATGTAGAGACATACGCAAGTCTCAGTGTATTCAGCTGAACCTCGCAAAGCAATCTCTCGCACGTGCTATCACCATGTTAGAAGGCCATAAAGGATGGAGTGGAGACACTGGGTGTATCGAACGCAAACACACGCGCTCGAGTTCCATGGGGTAAGGGTGGGTGAGAAGTAAATGCGAATCGCACACACCAAGGACTCTTGCATCCATGCACAAGACGCGATGAAATGGTGTTATAACTCCCGAATATTCACTTCACTTACCTTGAAATCCATTTCCTCCAATTGCTCTTCTGTGACGGCTGTGTGCAATGTAACCGCCCGCTCGGGATCGTTCTGGTCCCACGTCACCTTGAGTTTCGACTGTTGCTGTGCCCCGCTGGTAAAGTCTCGTGGCTCGTAGTTCCTATTCATATGAAATAGAGATGCATATTAAGTGACACAGATACACCAGTTGTAATATACACCTAAAATAAAGCGTATATCACACCGACTTTATATGACGATAGCAAAGTCGAGCAAATTTGCCGAACGTCCCATAAAACTATAGAGCAATGTATGTACAGGTCTCCAGGCGGGAAGCTTCTCGACTGCTGAGAACTCTCAAATACACCTAAGAAGGGTTATGATACAAAACGCAGAAGCATGTGCGTGTATGCAGCGGTTTATACGATACCTATACGCGCATCTAACTATAAAAGACGTTGTGGACGAATTTACATACGTTGGAACCATGGTTGCGACCTGTTTCACTTCCTCGTCGAATTCCATGTCCGCCGGTATGAAGCGCAGATCCATCACACACCCTATGCAAGTGGGAAGAGCGACATTGCCGAGGGAATTAATTGCAGACAGCTGTAGTTAATATGATCACTAGTGCAGCTAACCCTATGACTGTGACAGAAGCCACACACTTACCTACACCAGAGCGTCAATATCAAAGGATCCCGGTATGATCACAGGAGGTGATACAACCAACATGGTTGTACATAACGAATACGAAGGGCGATTAAATGCCTAAAAAGAGTTTCAGTAAGAATGATGCGGAACGAAACTACACGGGACGCAGACACGGACAGCCAACATACCACTGTTGAGGAATTCCTGGCCATCGCATTCCTTGTATATGGCGCGAGCAGTTTCTACTGCATCACATTCCACAACTGCGTAGTAGTATTTGAGCCGATCCATCTGATACTGCCGCAACACCGTCTCGGCAATTGTTTCGTCATCGTCCTCTCCGGCATCTGAATATGGGCATGTGTCACGACTATACGTTAGCATGTGTTGAATCTTATGTATAAATATACTATACATGAAAATGAATTATGCACGCATGTAGCGTGTCTGAATCCGCATCCGGATAAAGATATGTGACGCTATCATAGTTAACATTTGTTGAATTTATGTTTAAACATACTATACATGAAAATGAATTGTGCACGCATATAGTGTATGCGTTTCCGAATCTGAATATAGTTCTGTGTTACCACCGTACGTTAGCATGTGCTGAATA
>NW_014039560.1:8771-11964 GCF_001186125.1 Sphaeroforma arctica JP610 | reverse complement strand
CATGGATATGAATTGAGCATTCATGTAGTGTGTGTGCGTCTCTACAGCTGAATGTATGTATATGGCTAGCTGCTGTGTGACCCTCTACAGACCTAAGTAAAACTAAACTGATGTATGCGCAGCACCTCTGTACTACCATTAAACATCTTTAAGGTACAAGGACGGGAAAATGTCAACGAGACGTGCGTGACAGATATATCGTACCGTAGGCTTCTGGGCCAGCTATGTCCTCCTTGGCCATGCGCTCCGTTCCGAACTCAGAGGGGTATACTTTGACACTCTTCACAATACCCGCCGCAGGTTTGAAGGATTCCAACAGGCACAGGAGATCCACGGCTGTGATATACAAACATAGTGGGGAAGAGAGAGGATGATGAATGGACAAAGTACGGAGGAATGGACCACACTGCTAATGCATGTGATAGAGGCTTACACCAACAGGCACGGGACAGAATGAGAACTCGATAATCCTAATCAAGTACGTTACAGTTGATGTGCGACTAATGACAGGGCAGTTGGACTGCTGTCGGGAACCGAATGCCATATCAATATATATATATAACTCTAAACCCCTACTGAACGAGTGTGCCATGACCGACACAATGAACACTATGGACTGACATGGAGATCCTCCATTTGACACTAGACACCAGGCATAGAACCAACAACGTCCTATTAACATCCAGTACTTGTATTATTCTACAGACAGGGGCCCAGTTCATGCTCTGTACGGCAGACTAATTCGTGGTGTTCCCCCCAATCCATCCCAGCCATGAACTAGCCTGAAACCATGAAACTACATGACACTGCTGACAAGTTGACACTTCCAGACGCTGAACCTATTAGCAGCTGACATGTCTGACACTACATGTCTTGACATTTTTCGCATCTTGCAACGATCACAATCCAAACCTTTGTAACGCCTTCCTATAGTAGTGTCTTTGTCTCGGCATGTAAAACCTCGCAGCACTACTGACACCTATTCAACGTTCCAAGCCTGACGCTCAACCCCCCCGGCACTTGACATCTTGAAACGAGGGATGTCTGTTCTGGCATCTCAACACACCTCGTACGTAATCACAATCTACGCTCTGCACAGCATACATCTCGTTTGTTTGCTAGAAACTAAACATCCCATCCACACTAACATGCGATACCCCACAACGCTACTAGCATGTTCACCACTCTTGACACTTGACACGTCACCCCGTTAACACCTGACATGCTCAAGTCTGTTCTGACACCCCTACACACCTCGTACGTAATCCCAATCCATGCCCTGCACAGCAAACCGGTTTGTTTGCTCCTCCTCGTCCATCCAGTCTACATCGTCATCTTCACTTTCGCTCTCACTCTCTGGCTCAGCTCCCAATCCCATACGTTTTCGCGCTGCCTTAACGGTTTCCTCGTCAGACGAGTCTTCGCTTTCTTCTGACGACGACCCCACCACTCCGATGCCGCGGGCTGGGTCGTATTCGGCGCTGCATATACATAGTGTGTAAGTAAAGTGAGCATGCACTGTACATCATAATACATGGTATGAAGGTAAAGTGAGCTTGTACTGTACATCATAATACAGGGTATGTAGGTAAAGTGAGCATGCACTGTACAAATAGTGCATGGTATGTAGGTAAAGTGAGCATGTATTGTACATCATATTACACGGTATGTAGGTACAGCGAGCAAGTACTGTAGATTACGGATACGGACTGAAAACAGCGGGCACTCATTTTGCCCAGGTCCATGGATCAATATGTATATTTTGACATTTGCGCAGCGATGAACAGATGAAAACAAACGTAAAAATCATATTGTCAACCACCCTGCGTTTACACCTACCTTTGCTTACTGACTTTGGCGTGCTCCACTCCGTCTTCGTCCTCGTCTTCCTCTCCATCTCCGCCAGCCTCGTCATCGTCACCCTCAATGTTGTAAAACTTGGTCAACTTGTCCTTTGTGGTGTTCTTCTCTTTCCGACCGTACTTATCAACTTTGTCTGTAGGGATAGATTGTACAAAAAAAGTCAGAGAACATCTCATATCAAATTTGTCTGTAGAGATACATTTTACATATAAAGTCAGAGAACATATCTTATCAACTTTGTCGGTAAAGATACATTGTACATATAAAGTCAGAGAACATCTCTTATCAACTTTGTCTGTAAAGATACATTTTACATATAAAGTCACAGAACATCTCTTGTCAACTTTGTCTGTAGAGATACATTGTACAAATAGAGTCAGAGAAAATCTCTTATCAACTTTGTCTGTAAAGATACATTTTACATATAAAGTCACAGAACATCTCTTATCAACTTTGTCTGTAGAGATACATTGTACAAATAGAGTCAGAGAACATCTCTTATCAACTTTGTCTGTAGAGATACATTGTACTTATAAAAGTCAGAGAACAGCTCTTATCAAATTTGTCTGTAGAGATACATTTTACATATAAAGTCAGAAAACATCTCTTATCAGCTTTGTCTGTATAGATACATTGTACATATACAGCCAGAGAACATCTCATCATTTTTCCTACATATCAACATTATCTGTAGAAGCACACTGTAATTATGATGTCAGAAAATCTTATCTCAAAATAGAACTGCAGATAGACCATATCAAGTGTCATCCAAGCTATGGCAGTGTAATAAAGATGTCTGCATTCATATCAAATAATAAAATTCAAAACGACAACAATGTTGCCATGGCGAGGAGTGCTTCGTTGCACTATGGCAGCTGATGCTCGGTACTTCATGTTCGTGTGTGTATTGTATGACATTGCGAGCTATCATATGATACTGCATGCTGATGATATCATTTCATATTCGTATGGGACATTCGTATCGGAGCACATGGTGACAGATTCAATATAAAATTAAGCGATCGATATTTGAGCGAGTATAGCTTAAAATGAAATTATCAGCCTTACAAGTTATGTGATAAGCATGAACATACGATTGAGCTGAAATCTCTCTTCGCTTAACATCCCCTTGAATCGATCGTCCACCTTCAACTTCTGGTCTTGTTTGCGGGGCACCTGTGTTCCCAGGCGAAGAAGAAACAAATGCGTCCGATCACACCAACAATGTGCAAAAGTAAATAACGTTAGTAAGATTCACGTATGTATATATATGCAAAAAAATATAAATAATCGAGTCAGAGATCGAGATCGAGATAAAGAGACATAGGTA
>NW_014039560.1:6998-8307 GCF_001186125.1 Sphaeroforma arctica JP610 | reverse complement strand
GTGTGTAGTGTGTGTGTGTGTGTGTGTGTGTGTGTGTGTATGTGTGTGTTTGTGTGTGTTTGCGTGTATACGTACAGCCACAAATGTATTGATAAACATATAAACTAGGTGAAATTGCTCCATATGACAGCAAGTACTTGCAAGCAATGTATCGCATGTGTGAGAACTAATAGTAGAATGTACGTGTGTGAAATTGACTCGTAGCATTACATCTTCACGTGTTTTCATATATACGTACGCGGAATCGTGGGTCATGATGCATTGACTTAAATCGGTCATCTTTGGCCACCAAGTTGTCTTTCGACAATCCCTGCGGGACATCCGCTGGCTTCGTACTATTTTTTTTGTTCGACTTCTTAGAGTCTTTCTTCGACATCTTGGATGTGTACTTGCTTACAGTTACACAGTATAACTAGATCGTGCTGAATGCAAGGTGCAGTGTGCTACCTTCAATCGGTAGTTGAGTATAGTTAAGCACCTGATAATGATAGAAATAAGGTCGTATTTAGCTTATCGGTGGATTGTACAACAGTGTATAGTAATTGGTACATTTTGCACGTGCACCCAAAAAAGCGTAATCGGTTCTAAAAGTAGAATGGTTCCGATTAGGCGTAACTATTCATCATCACTTTACGGAGTAACGCAACTATTTTTTATACTTCTTTGCATAAAAATCTTTAACCTCTTTTGAAGAAGAATTTAGTCATTTCGACTTCTCGAATGTCTTTAGAAGAACCTACGTTTGTCAGGAACTCGTCCACTTTACAACTTAAGCTATAATATTTAAGGGGCTTGAATTTGAAATCGTACTTACAGTTATAGACAAGTTCACGTCGTAATCTTTTCAGCACTTTATATGCATTGTTCTCGATTTGGCCACATCTGACCACTGGAACTTAAGATACGACTCACCAAGCTACCAAAAAGACGTGGCAATGTCACGTACATCAAATACAAATTAAGAGTGCGAGATATGTGAGCGGTCATCCACAAGCGATAGGCATGATTTTGCTCAATTTAAAGAACTATTTGCATCAATATCATAATCATCTCGGCCAACAACAATACCAATATCACGAGAATAGCAGGCCAAATGTATTTGACTCGCAAAGGGTAAACCCGCTACGTACTGAGTATTGTTATCAGTCGAGAAAAGACTTCCACAACTCCACCCGATACCGAGAGGAGATTAGCGATCATTATGCTCGACTCGGACTTAAGCGCAACTGCTCTCAGGTAAATAAATACTTATTTGGTCCGTGTCCGTATATTATCTGATGCAAGTAGTTTAAACTTGCGATGATCTATA
>NW_014039560.1:0-4123 GCF_001186125.1 Sphaeroforma arctica JP610 | reverse complement strand
ATATACATATTTATTTACATATATATATTTATTTGTATATATATTGGTATATATTGTATGTGTGTGTGTGTGTGTGTGTGTTTGTTTGTGTGTGTGTATATATGTATATATGTATATTTGTATTTGTATATACGTGATTGTGTGTATAATGCGTACATAAGCAGACATATGCACATCGTTGTCATCTAGAACGTAATTTTGGTCAGCTTTTTTGTCTGGTTAAAAAGTTTGTTTTGGGCTCGTTGTTTGGAAGGTAATTGCATATAAACGAGCTAATCAAGATCTTGATATCTGATTGTTCGCATTTGCTAACTACGAGAAGTTGCAGTGGGTTTCCATTATCTACTCGATACGGATTTCGTTTATTACCGATTATCTTTATAGCTTTGTATGCCGACTGTTCCTCTCTAATTATGTAGACGGATATTAAGAAGGCCTTTTTTGAGTTGAGCAAGTTGTATCACCCCGATAAAGTGACTAAAGATGGCGACTTACAAACGGACTCGAAACACGCACACGATCGCTTCGTTAAGCTCAGGTATGCATATGATCCGTTTAGAAATGTCCACCACACTGCTGATATATCATTTTCGCCATGTAGACACGCAACCATTCACCAGCATCATGTGCTTGTTTTATTGTTGCTCGACATGGCTCGGAGTGCTACGTGCAACTGCAGCTGAAGTTACACTTGCTGATAACATATCGGTGCGAATGTTCCTAGAAGCTTAATTTGGAAATACACCCCACACCACTCACATGTACAAAGGCTTATAAGTCAATTGATGGTAACCCAAAGCTGTATCGCCTGCTCTCTCCAGTGCTGCATACAGTGTACTCAGCGATAGTAGTGCCAGAAGGGCCTACGACTTCAAGCTGCAGAACCGGAACATTCTAAACCGCACTCCGCCGGGTGGTACAGCAGGAGGCTCCGTGCATCACACTGCCTATTCGCCGCCTATCTACCCGCAGAGTGCGCCTAAGGATAATTGGGTGGTAGGCATACAACGTACTTCCATGTCTGAGCCATGTGTGTGACTGCGGTCAAGATGGGTGGTATGATGCTGTTGCACACGATGAGTGATACCCGTCGGTGATCCTATTTAGGGCTGGTTGAGTAGTGTGTATATTTCTCAACATATTACAGGCTTAAATAGCGACATACATTGTTGTTCAGCCTCTCCTCTGTATCTCACATTGTATTTGGGCGTCCAGGAGTTCATTCTCTATGAGCGCTCCCTTCTGTACTAAAGGCATCGCACTCCATACCATCGATCACTTACCCACAGATAACGTCTCTTGACAACTAGGTGGCTTGTCACTCAATGTAAGCTCACATTGTTCGTGTATCCATAGCCGGCCCTCTGTTTTACCTGCTTAAGTGTATTGACTGGAAAGTGCGTTAGTGTATTCTCTGGTACGGCCGGGCCGAACCGAACCTTACGATTGTTGGGATTTGATGTACTTGAAGCCTGTGCAGCCACAGTGTGCGCCTCCCACTGATACATTCACGCCCATGTCAATCGATTATAGTAGACATCTGACTGACGACCTATGGCTAACATGGGCGAATACACGTTCAACGTTGTCCAGGGCTGGTCCTTATTTGTCTCGTATATAATGGTTTTGTGTGCATACTTGTAATCCTGTATGTGCAGACGGGTGATGTGCTGTGATATCGCGTTTCCAGACTGCGTTGCGATACAATCTTTGTCTATTGCTTTACCCCCACGCCTTGCACTGTAGGGAAGTCACCGACGAGTGAAACTATTCGGGATTAAGTTGGGCTTGATTGGACTCATGGTGTTAGGGAAAGTATACAGTCCTGATGTCTGCGGAAATAGAAAAACGAGGACAGGCCTAGCTGTTCTCAATAAATCATAGGACTGCACACCAATGTATTGGCCAAGGTTTAGTCACCTGAAATATCGTTGCACATACACGGATACCAGGCCGAGCACTTCTCACCTCTCACTAGAGCCCATCAGATATCATCAGTGGAGATGACATCACCAGACACAGCCCACTTATCCCCATGCGAGTCTCACGGTTTTGGTTGCGTGCTTGGTTTCAGTTTCAGGGTTTTAGGGTTTGGGTTTTAGAATAGTTACTTGAGAGTCAGCAACTTGTGTGGCTGTAGTACACTAACCTATCCAGTCCAGCATATTACAGCATACAGCATCGCGATTCAAATCACAGGTGCATAGTGTACCGACTTGGTGGCACGGGTGTGGAATCTGGTGGGCCTTCCACTACGTCATGTATATATATAGATATACAAATGTTCGGTACTCTGGCGATGGAGCGAGTGTGTTTGAGTTCCCGCGTCTCCCCAGCTCCATTCCAAGAGTGCAGTAGTTGGCTTTATCTATTCGTAGCGGTCAGTCTCGTTCTTAAGCGATAACAGGGTGGTGTATGTTTTCTATTCCTGTTATGAGAGATATCTAACTGTTCCCCAAGAATAGATGTTATAATGGATTTGAAGTATGTTAGATCTATCCCTCATTGAGAGTGGGGAGTATACAGAATAGTGGCTGTCGCTGTGTAGTAACTTATGTATGGGCCACACGTCGGATACAGACGACGGCAGCCGAACTGACATATAGAGCTGTCCCTATTTGAGCATCTTTGTTTACCTACCAAACCACCATACATAACCACCACACATACGAACTGACATATCTTTACCTGAATATTCCCATGCTTACTTACGTAGACGGGCTCTGGTCGGCACTTCCTTATCATGACGTTTCTCTGCACAGTGGCAGTCATTGGTACGCTCGAGTGGGTCAAGGTAGGTCCTGGGCAATTGCATATCATAGCCTAGCCCCCAATGCACAGGCTGCTGTACTTGTGTGTGTGCTTCTATGGTCTCTATCTCTGTTCAGTCACAGAGTATAGGAACTGGTCGGCGCAAACATAGCAAATTGTTGTTCTAGTTCTAGAAAATATAATCTGTGGCTCGTTTCTAGATACGAATGCTGGTCGATCTTAGTTTATTCATGGCGTGTGTGCATATACATTTCTAGCATACTTGTGTACACGATTGCTTAGGTCTTTGCTGTTTACCGGGTGCCGTGATCCCATTGCTAATAAGTATAGGACAATCCACAAACCACTCATCGGTAACTGCATCGTTCCAACACACACGTGTGCTCTGGACATACGTACTCTCGCGTGTATGTCAACTAACCTTTGAGGTAAGAGTTCATGTTTGCCTTGATAGATGACTGCTTGGCCCGGGTGTGTATACAGTCGCTGGTACATACGCTTGTGTATACAGTCGCTGGTACATACGCTTGTGTATACAGTCGCTGGTACATACGCTGCGCCACTGTTTTATTTCAAAGGTCAGCGCGTGCGCTCAAAGCGCTATCCCAAGTTGTTGTGTGAGGTCTGGCTCTGTCACAACCAAAAACGTGTTATTTGCTTTTTTATTTATTTTAACACTTGGTCCAGACATGCGTCGCAGTACTAGTAGGCTGGTTCTGAACAGAAGATTCTATTTATAGATTTGTTTGGTCACTACACCTTTTGGTATGCTTATCCCACTGGCTGGACAGGAGATTCTATTTATATATTTGTTGGGCCACTACACTTTTTGGTATGCCTATCCCACGGGCTGGACAGAAGATTCTATTTATAGATTTGTTTGGTCAACACTTTTTGGTATGCCTATCCCACTGGCTGGACAGAAGATTCTATTTATATTTTTTTTAGTCACTACACTGTTTGATCTACCCGTCCCATTGGTACAGCATGACATCGAGAAGGCACGCCGCGATGCTATATTGACCTCCAGTGCTCCTGCTGACACTCTGAACTACGGCAGTCGGGTAAGGTGCACATGAGTGCCCTAGTAAACGTGCGTTGTGGTGTGAATCTGGTTCATGTACACGGTGAAGGGTTTCATTCTCATGCGCCGTTGTAACTCTGAGTATCACGGTGACTGGAGACTTCCCAGCGCTGGCCCCTACCAGCGTGTGAGGCACTGTGATGGGCTCTTATCTCAGGACGTGCATTCAGTTGTGCGAGAGAGTTAATGAGTTAATTGCGTTAGTGGCAGGGCCATTATCAGTTATGTAAGTCAGTGGGTTGTGTCGGTGGGGTGTGTGTCGCATTC
>NW_014039561.1:24047-26850 GCF_001186125.1 Sphaeroforma arctica JP610 | reverse complement strand
ATACGCACACACACACACACACACACACACATATATATATATATATATAGAGAGATGGAGAGATTTGGAACGTATATATATTTATATCTACACACATGTACAAGTGTATGTATGTTCTAGTGTCCAGTTTGGGTTAATTCTAGAAAGCAATAGTTTCGATATCACTATAGGAATGCACCGACCATATCAATATATGCCTATTTCCAACACTGTAGAGGCTAGTGTCTGCCTTTGAAATTCTTTTCGGTCACAGTCAAACACCAGCGTTCTTCTCTATCTGCATTATCAACGATCTGGTGCCATACTGCCCCAAACTTATACACTTCCCAAATTGCCTTTCTGGAATTGCACATACATTAGTATTCATGCACATGACGAAAGTGCTTGTGTGGATATTTCACCTACGTTTGTATACATGCAAGAGTATGTCCACATGTCGAGTACCATTTCTCACCGGCACGAGTGAATACATACAAATGTTTGTGTTGGGGTGTTCGTATACACGTACAGACTTTGTTGTGTGTCCCGTTTCATTCCTGCATTCCCACATGGACATAGATACCCGTCTACGTATTGCAGTATCTATATGCGTATGCACGTAGAGCTCCTACGATAGCTCGAATTGACCTTGGTACATACACATACCTACACATGCAGCCAGAGAATATCCTACTCACAAGCCCGGATGACGACGCAGATGTCAAACTGTGTGACTTCGGGTTTGCTAAACAGACAACTCTGGGAAAGCAGGTGCGTGTGTACTAAAGTCTTTGCATCGAAGTTTAATGCAACGAAATGATTAGAGCCTTCTCAAGCTCTATACATTGATATTTAGATGTCACCAATATGACGGAGCGTGGTGCAAGGGTTATGGTCTTTTCAAACTCTTTATATAGAAGTTTAGGTGCGTATGATTGCGACTAATAGGTATACGGGTTTCTGCGTGTGTGAAGCTGTGCCTATGCAGTTGGTTATGCATCGAGGTAGTAGTACGTATAGGTGCGGGTATGTAGATATACTAGCATGGGTTGTACACTAACATATGAGGACTTGTGAGTTCTGTTGCACGGATATAAAGGGAGACTCCCATATATATATATATATATATATATATATATATATATATATATATATATATTTGTGTGTGTGCGTGTATGCGTTGCATGGGCGTGCGTATGGGGCCAATACAGGAAATAGCTGGGTGTATAAAAAGGCATAATCATGGATAGGGTGTACGTAAGCACGGGTGTATGTATCACGGAACGCATTGCGCTGTCTACGTGTGTGTGTTGCAATTATTTATATTGATTTAGTTTTAGAGGTACGTTTGTCAAAGAACAGGCAGGGCAACGGTGGGTGTATACAAAACAATAACATGGATATGGTTTGCTGGACGTATGCATGAACGGGTGTAGGTACACACGGGGCACTTGGTCATACCTACATGCGAGGGGTTGCACAACAGGGTAGTTCACATAAAATCTGATACACACACAGTAGCAGTTAGTGAGTGCATACAGTTCTATTTATAGAAATACGAGAGAGCTGGGTAACAGATGCTGATGCAAGTAGACTGAGAGTCTCGACCGCTGGAGGGCCTCATTCGGTTGCATGTCCAAAAAACTGGCCATTTCCAGTCCTGTACTCGCACACATTGGTCACTTCACAGTCACTCATAGTCCATGCATGCCCTATTCCACTCTTGTTTGCAGAGCATGAGTCAGAAGAAAGGAACACCCGGATAGTAAGTGCCTCACAACTGTAGCATTGTGTTCTTGTCCTTGTCCATGCCCATAAGCGTGGTGAGGTGTAGTGTGGTGTGGTGTGGTGTGGTGTATTTCAGGAACTTTCACCGGTTATGTGACGCACTTCGAGTTTCACTGACAATGCGCATATGAATTGCAGGTTGTGCTTGGTGGTATCTGCATGTGGGTATGTAGATTACGCCTATATATATATAAATATATATATATATATATATATATATGTATATATCTTCTTCAAGCAGTGTACTTGCACCTTTCACCGAGACATTCATACAGTAAGACATAAACACATATATACATGCTCGGTTTATATCATAAGTCTTCTTCTTCGAGACCTGCGATCCCAGAAGTAGAACACTGACACTCTGTCGTGCATGTACACCACACCCCAAAATCACATCTTACTACGTCGTCTCACAGTCGGTTTCCCATTGAGAGTGTAACGAGCATACCACTCAGTTTTTCTGCTATTCCGATTCTGCGAGCATTGTGCTTACCACTTACCACTTACCACTTACCACTTACCACTTACCACGTACCACGTACCTTCCTGCTAGTAACAATGCGCGTCCAACCTACCTCCTGCCACTTACCACCTACCACTTGCCACTTACCACCTACCGACCCACCCGCGCCTGCGCCACCTCAGCATTGCACCGGAGATCCTGAAAGGCGAAGACTACAGCATGAAGGCGGATATCTGGTCCCTCGGATGCATTTTCTATGTCTTACTGGGTGGGTACCAGCCGTTTGTAGGCGCAAGTGGGAACTCGGTTCAGGGCGATAAGGAGGTATGGTATGGCCACAGAAGAACTTTAGGTGTATACGAGAAAAGAGTATGGTATGGTATGGTATGGTATGGTATGGTGATAGAGGGACAATGCGGTCTATTACACCAATGGTTCATGTGCAAGGTGGCCCAAAAGGCCGGAGAATTGAACAGCAAGGTGCTGGTAGTAGGAGCAGTATGTACATCCCACATATCTCAGTTGTATTTTCGTAGAGTAGTACGCTTCCCAATATATATAGATATACAT
>NW_014039561.1:15970-20461 GCF_001186125.1 Sphaeroforma arctica JP610 | reverse complement strand
TTATTATGTATATTATATGTGTATGTCTACGTGTGTCTGCCTTCCGTCGGAAACTAGCAGAATGCTCTGCAAAATTGATATCCAGGCTTTGCTGAAATAAGTGAAGCTGACGGCGGTGTATGGTTTTTCGATTGCGTTTGTACCTTACGCTGCCGAATATGCAAGTAGGTGACCGGTAGTTCAATTGTGAAGCGATCTTCAATTGTATGAACTGATACTTATTTGATCAATCTTGATACCGTCTCATCATTTCTATTATTAGAATCTGCAGATCTGGCATACACTGGAACTAGAAATACTTTCTTGTTTTTGTTTAATGTAATTTATAATATTGAATTGTACTACACAGGCACGCCGGAAGCTGAAGGCCGGTATGAACACAGTGCTCTCAGTCACACGCATACGCCGCAGCATCTCGAGAGAAGTCCTCAGCGATGCGCAACAAGAGGCCCAATTAGCGCATGTCCTGGAGCAGAAGGAAAAGGACCACTCAAGCACAGACCAGGACAAAAGTCAGGGGGATGGCGAGGATCAAGACGGTAGTAGCGGCAAGGGAGAGGGGTCTGATGACCTGTGCACTGAACCTGCCGTCAGTAGTGTGTCGGTGGATGAAGGTTTGACCTTCGAGACTGCGGAAACCACCAGCAATGCCTAGTGCGAGTCATAGAAAACACTAGACACGGCCGAGTGCATCGTTCCGGTTTAATATATAGGGAGCTAGGGAGCACTAGCCCGTGATGTAGGTAACGTTTGAAGGACCAACAAGGACGAGCAGGCCGTAACAGTAGCAGCACATAGCTTGCCATGCGTTGGTCTGTCTATATGACTGGCATAGCATGGGGCAGTGTGACAGGTGTCTATGTCTATTATGAGTTGTGGTAGGGAGTGTGCATACGGTGTACGCAAGAGCAGGCGCAGACGAAGGAGGGGTATGTGCGCGGTTTGGTTAAACCGCAGACTCCGGGCGATTCATGCCGACATCGGGGTTGGGATATCTAGGAATTGCCAAGTGTGTAGGACTGTGCTAGTGGGTATACCATTGTAGTACTGGCTAATAGGTGCTGAAGACTAGAGTAGAGGGACGCTGGGCGGTATCAGGTGGCCGTGTGCAATGTGTGCATTCGTTAATGGTCCAGTTTTTATTACAAATTGACCCGGACCGGACTTAATTCATGAGGCTACACCATCGGACGATGGTCCGTCGAAGTTCAGGGTGGCCGAGAATACATATATATATGGGCCTGGATATTACCTTGCACACGGGTATCCATCTGTAAATTGGATATAGACCTGCTTACGGTTATATTATGAAGATTGAAGATGGGAGGGACGTGTAGTCATGTACACGGTTTCCCATACGAAGGAAGATGGTAACAGTCAAGCACACTGTTGTAGATATGGAGGATGAGTTGGGAAGGGTACACCGTCACGGATCTGGAACTGGACTGGCTGTTATGTTTTATACTCAGCTTGATTCATGTATTATACTCAGCTTGAATGGCCCGGAAAATACGACTTGGCGCTTGTAGCTACGGGTGTGCGGGTGTGCTTAGGGTGTGGGTGTGAGCGCGGATGGCGCCCGCTGTAGCAATGCCGTACTAACAACTGTACGCTTGGGCAACACAGTGCTAGCAATATGCCCATCAGCGATGGCGTCTGGTGACGGGTATTCAGATTTGCAACTCACAAATGATCGTAGAGATTCGGCGGGAAATGTCGGACTAGCGCGATACGGGCTAATTTATATTAAACCCCAAACCCTAAAACCTTATAATCCTAAAACCCTATTACCCTATACCCCAAAAACCCAGCACCGAGAAGCGACAGTGTTACACGTATTGTTCTCCAATACGTCGTGACAAAGGGCACGCGCGGTCTTAATTTTGGGACAGAGAGTACAGAACATGCCCATGACACGCGCCAGATCTATTTATAGAACGCTTGCATAGAGGCATGGGCCAACAATATCTAATCGTGCGCAGGAGTGTGCGACTGCCGAGACGGTTGACACCAGGTGCTGTGGCGGTGTCTGCTCGATGGTACCGAGAGAGTAGTGAGTCTGCGATGAGCGTTCATGTGTGTGCCCGACATGCATTTCCCGCCACTTCGATAATACATCCATGAACAATGGGTCTATGAATACGTTTGTGGATATGCATACCCATAATCATTGTTTTCTCCTATTCCTCAGGAGGTAATTGATTACAATCTTGGGTTAAAATTAGACCGCGTCCAGGGTTGCTTGCTGGCATACAGAAACAGAAGCGCACAGGCTTTCCGTGAGCAACAGCAATACAATTATCGGACTAGACATATTTGAATAAAATTAGGATTCTGACACGGGCTTTATTTGATCTTTAACATATGACAGCAAAGAGGTCTGAATGCGTTTATGGGATCTACTATGTACATCGATAAGCACAACAGGTGATGCTCTGCTATGTTGAAGAATATCAGTGTCAAAGTTACACACATATATGTATACATATATTAATATAAAAATATACAATTATACATGTACATACATACATACACACATATATATAAATATATATATACATACACATACACACACACATATATATACATACATACATACACACACATATATATATGTATATATATGATATATAAAAACTCGATACTAAATATTACACAGCACAGACTACTGAAAGCAACAGGGAACATGTGACGGGAACAGTTTTTATTTTTTCACTCGTTGTAGGTCATTTGTTACCCAATTGTGTGTAAGCTATCATATCATGGGTGTTTGGTTTGTCGATCATCGGGATATGCATGTCACAATGGATTCAAAGCTTTCATGTATGCATCGTTGTGGCCGAAAGGTGCGTCCACTAACATGCACACGTACATGTATCATACTATCTATGTAAAGACATGTATACTACCACGTATGTACACATACCCTACCATGTTGATGTTCTACCACTATGTGTGCACATCGCTTGTCGCTGTTAAGTATATACACTGCTATGTGCGCGGGTAACAGGGACCATCTCATCGACCAAGTAAACGCGCTCAACAACAGATTAAACTAATGATAAAATCATCTTTTAACTGGTGTGAGACTCTCATGATCAGAATATTGAACAAGTTCATGGTGTGGCATGTACACATGTATGTATACCATACATATGTATATACCTATACATTTATGAACATATATTTTAAAAACTATACTTGCATGTACATGTATGAATATATATTTTTAAAACTATAATTGCATGTATACGTATGTATATATGTACATATATGTACAAATACTTGCACATGTATGAATACATACGTATAAATCTATAATTGCATGTATACACATGTATAAATGTATACATAAATATATATACTTGTACATGTACTGGTGCGTGGCTTCTGAATCGTATCGGGTTGCCATCCGCATTAATATCGATGTGCTAGTGTCGATGCCTTCCCACCACATCTGCCAGGCATAGCCCCAGGTTACTCTACATTGCTAAATAACCACAGACCAGTATCCAAGTGGGCATGCCTGCCAAACAAACGTGCCTGCAATCGACTAACCAATCCGTCACCTCCTTTGCACTCGAGCCCATCTGCTCCTACAAACGGGTCAACCGCATGCGTCTATCTCCACATACCACAACCGCATGCGTCTACCTCCACATACCACAACCGCATGCGTCTACCTCCACATACCACAACCGCATGCGTCTACCTCCACATACCACAACCGCCTTACAGACACACCGCTCCACGTCTCGCCCACCATAGTACTGCAGCCGTACTACACGTGTCCATACTATATTTGTCAATACTATACTTTATACACGCTCTGGCACGGACTGTCACCCTATGTACTCTGTCTTGTCTGTAGCCGGGAGAAAAAAAAACGCAAACCAGCCTCGCCATGTACCCAAGCAACCGCCCCTGTTGTGCACACCTAAATGTTCGGTACATGATATACCATGCGCTTACCATCTGTAGATATGTGGTCTACTCAGGCCACAGCCAATGCTTGATTGAACTTCCCCTATGACTCACTCCTTCCCAAACATAGTCGCACGCAGATACTTAATACTATGCCAGGCATATACTCAGCCAGCAAGGTGATCTAGCTGTCCTCGGGCGGATAGGGTACACACAATAACGCCTAGCTCTTATATCTTTCCCTGTAGTATATCCGTGATACAGACGAACCCAACACAGTCCCAGTTCATGTTTCTCCTATCGACAACGACCGGAATCTGAGTGAAATTGAAAGACGACAGAAGTGAGTGATGAATTTGTGTATACACATATAGTATACACACACACACTATATATATTTGTATATGTATACATACATATATATATATACATACATTTGTATCAATATATCAATATATCAATATATATATATGTATGAAAATATGTATGCACACACACACACACACACATATATATATATATATATATATATACATATATAACACACACACACACATATATATGTAT
>NW_014039561.1:9321-11533 GCF_001186125.1 Sphaeroforma arctica JP610 | reverse complement strand
TACTACACACACACACACTATATATATATATATATATATATACACATATACATATATATATATTCATATATATATATATATATATATATTCATATATATATATATATATATACATACATCTATATATACAAATACATATGTGGATTCAATTGCTTGAAACTTTTTCGACCTTGAATATCAGTTACAGAAATCCGTCCAAAATCTACACTCACAAGTACACTGCGCGCACCCATATAAATGAATTCTAAACCCTTACCACTTTCTTGGTCATGACGGCAGAAACCGGAGACGTTCTTGAACACAAACCCTTCACCACCACCTTAGTCAAGTAGTCTCTCTCTGTGATTATACCAGACACCACATCGGCGTGTGTGACCAGTAAAGCCCCCGCATTCTTCTCCTTCATCATTACCAGTGCTCTGTGTGGATGAAGATAGTTACAGGGTCAGCGGGTATATGTATATTTAGCGTACCGATGCAAGATATGAGTCTGTATGTATGATGGATATTTATATTGGTATAGTGCAACTAGACAATAGGTGTATGCACAGCTAGTAAGTGTATACATGCTGTACAGTCCCTTTCAGGCACATTAACAGACACAACGTCGTACTCGGTGACTAGAAAGTTCCCGCATTCATCCCCTTCATCTTAGTGGTATATATATATATATATATATATAATACACCGCAGTAGTATAGCAATATATATGACGTCAATGGGTGCACACAATGTGAGCATGTGAAATTCCTACTGCGCGAGTTTACCACACATGTGTGCATACTGACCACAGTGTATGTGGAATCAGCGTGTGTGTGTGTGTACCATTGTCCAACAAAGCCATAGACACACCACAGGCCTAAAGCATGATTCACATTATTAAGACTAGTATTTTTAACTTCTCCCCATATCCCCTCTTATATAGTCCAGTATATCCAGCTCAACATAGCCGCCCAAACACATGTGCTCTACGATAATGCCATCTTCGACAATGCTGTGCAAAGTGTCTCCACGCGTGAGCTGACCAGCACGGGCAAGCATCTGACTGGGAAGACTGAGTATATTCACACACTCTTTCCGGAAAAAAAAATAGAAAAAAAGAAGAAGAAAAAACTCACTATATGTCATACAAACCTTCCACTAAGCCAAAATCACCCCATTGAGACCCGTATATCACCCATGACCCATTTTCTGATACAATACAAGCACACATACTCACTTTAAGATGGAGTCGTCTTCGCCTATGGTGTACAGAGTGTCTCCGCTTTTCATCTGGCCCGCACTGGCAAGCACTTGACCGGCATCGACCATTGACGACAGAGGGTAGAAGTACGACACGCGGTCGGCTGCTGGCTCTACCTGTGTGACTGTGCACAGACATACAGGTATATACAAGTGTTAATCTTCCGACGTGTTGGGCTTCTGCTTCTAACACGGGTATCTGTAGGTATATGCTCTCGAGTTACGTAGATGTATATACATATATATCAGGGTGCATATGCATTTAACACGAGTATCCATAGGTATATGCTCTCGAGTTACGTAGATGTATATACATATATATCACGGTGCATATGCATTTAACACGGGTATCTATAGGTATATGCTCTCGAGTTACGTAGATATATATACATATATATCACGGTGCATATGCATTTAACACGGGTATCTATAGGTATATGCTCTCGAGTTACGTACATGTATATACATATATATCAATATATCACGGTGCATATGCATTTATCACGGGTATCTATAGGTATAAGCTCTCGAATTACGTACATGTATATACATATATATCACGGTGTATGTGCATTGGACACGGGAGAATATTTGCATATACGTCGATGAGCGCACATATTTAAGTGGTGCAATGCTTCTGATATTTCCCGTTGCGCTGGCGAGCACCGGACTAGGAGCGACCATTGACGACAGTGGGTAGAAGTGCAACCCACAGTCTACTGGTGGCTATACGTGTGGCTGTACATACGTATACAGACAGTATAGTAAGGTTTGTAGTGCTTTGAACTTCAAACATGAGTGAGTATATATATATATATATATATGAGACAAATGCCCCTATTCAGTTGACTCCAAGCTTTCTAATATGTCTAGATGGAACTGTGAGAATCTGGCGGGCACCACCATGGCTGCTAGTATGTTGTAAAACAAATTCACGCTATACCGAAACTATAGTGTTGTAATATATATA
>NW_014039561.1:5011-6802 GCF_001186125.1 Sphaeroforma arctica JP610 | reverse complement strand
CGTACGTAGTAGTAGTAGTAGTAGTATATATATATATATATATATATATATATATATATATATATATATATATGAGTGTGTGTGACTGTCATTGTTCATCAGTTTTGTTATTCATCATTTCTGAGCCATGTAAAAAGAATTAATATAAAATATACGCGCTCGGACACAACTACAGAAAATGTTTCGTCTACGCCTAAATAGATGTGGGAGCCTATTTTTGTACCCACAGAACGTTATGATAGTTAACTACAGAATTATTTGGGCGACCTCAGAAATGCACATCAATATTTGTATCCAATCAACTATTGCACAATTTGACTAAATATTAAAGTAACCGTCGGATATATAACAATACTTGTGTATATTTACCTATATAAATAGTGTTCGACCGTCAATTTTGTGTTCTGATTTATACTAAGGCGTCCGAAAGTTCTAAACAGTCCCGAGATCGTATCGCTGCGTGTGCGTAACGTCGTCAGAGAAGTATCTGCCCGATATTTAAACTCTGCAACTGTCGAATGGACAATACTCAAGATGGAATGTGTATTCCATCGCCGTATATATGTCAATAACAGCGTCTAAAAATAGGTTCTACATACGCTCGCACAATATTTGCATAAATAAATATTTACAAGTACATATGTAGCTATTCCGAATATTCTCTGCTAAATACTATTATAAATAGTAACTCCATGTCCCAAATCGGGTTAAAATGATGTCATGACTTTTTTATCCGACATATTTCTTATTTACATATTTTGTGAATATGTATTTTAAGTGTTTACGTCACTATTTACTTGAGAAGTTTTTCTGTTTTCCCACAAAAACATAATCGTTCACCCTCTCTTAACAACCTCGGTTTTTCTCATGTAAACGTTTTACAATCGATGGTTTTTTTGCGTTAAAGCTGAACGTTTATGCCTTAGTAGTAATATCATAGAGATTTCAGTTTCTCTTTTTTTTACGTTCAACGTTTACTGCATCATGGATTACGTTCCACGTTTACTGTATGGGTTACGTTCCACGTTTACTGTATCATGGGTACAAACCCATTTGGCATTGCATAGCTGGAACTTTGGAAGTCTGTGTACAACCGTGTGCAACTGCGTGCATCGGAGCACACTTCTTGGTTCACGTTTCTATTCACATACTGCTTTGTCCTAGAGGCATGTATTTATGTACGTAGATGGACATATATAGTCATTTCATTATTTTTGTTATATGGATTTGTAACTGAGTGTACCTGATAAGCATAGGCAATCACAATGGCTTGCTGATACTTTAGCGTACTTTAGACACTACCACTAACATAGAGCAGTATGTCGAGCATTGTACCCCGTAGTGCTGTCTGTGTCAGCTCTTTTGTTGGTGGTGCGTGTTTGACTATTCGTAGAGAGAATACGAATATCCGCCGAACAACGCAGCCACAAATCTATTTTAGACACAATAGTCAATACATAAAGGTCAATTATAGTGCTCGATTGAGGTATATCTTTTGCGAGATAAGTAGACCACAACTCAATCCAAGGGTGAATCAACAGATGCCGTCGCATGGGGGTCGACTGAGTATATCCATCAGGTGTGTACTTATAGCTATGACTCGACCAATATGCTCCTGTGTCAATCACTGAGTATGTTTTCTGTCCTTCACGTACAAATACACGCACGCGTGTCACACACGCACACTCATTCGAAATCACAAACGCACACATATCCTAACACACATCCATATCCACACGTCCATAATATACGCGTGTACACACACATACACATGTGTACTCACATAAACAC
>NW_014039561.1:0-3489 GCF_001186125.1 Sphaeroforma arctica JP610 | reverse complement strand
CATTGAATTGTTCTTCGCACGCTATTGGTTCGAATTGCAATCTGGTTGCTCGCTCTCTATATAATTGCGTATTGTTCTGTTCGTACATAAATGAATCTCTCTATTCTCTACTAGAAGTGAAATTCGTGTTTTATTGCTGATAATTGTGGATCTGCAAAGAGTCTTTGATGGGCTTGTTGCAGATATTTTCGCTGTTTTATGTATATCATGATTGAATTGCTCATATATCTGTCATTATTGTTTGCACATATATTGCGAATATGTGCGAAGATAGTACAATACTCTTGCACATTTGATGTAGCGAAAAGGACTCACTGTTTCGTATTGGACAGGTTTCTGCTATCTTTACTCAACGTTTGTATGTCCATGCGTGCTCCTGGAGAACCTTTGAGATTTTACATTCTCACTATCGTGCTTTGTGTGCACTTTCATAAATATCGAACAAATTATTTTGGCTTGCTATTTGGGTATATGCACAATCCCAATGCTTGTCTTTTATGTAGTGCTTGCAGCTATCACGTCGATTCAATTGTGTTATTATGTGGATGATAATGATGTTCATTTAATTGGATTTGCTATCCTTAAAGTACGGGATGAATATGATCGTGACCGTCGGCCTACGCGACATAGTTAGAGCTGGGTCGATCTATGTGTGTGAAGGCGTACGGGCGTGATTTTGGACTGTTATGCTGACACCACTTGTATCTATCGTATTGTATTGTGATTGTATATTCTCAGTCTCTATGAGCCGAACTGTCCTTTCTGTCTCGTTCTTCAGATTCTCGTATCTACGAAAAGCATCGAAGTCTGTCGTACTACACGCGGCCTGGTGCCGATGCACGCCGTGCTACAATACACACTCGCATTGATCGCAAATTAACTACAATAAATACTCACTTAGGTATCGAACGCGCACACATGTCGCTGTCCTATAGCATAGTTGGGTCGTATCACTTATTCAAACTCGGTTGTACCATGTTAGTTTCACTTCTTCTTGCTTACGATATTCTACTTTAAATTTTTGTATCGTCAGAGGATGGACGCGACCTTGCACTCCTATAATACACAGTCGCACGTGTACTACTCAGTGTGCAGATGCCGCATCCTCGGACACAGAGAAAGCCTGGCTGTGTGATTGGCCGGGGTGTGAACTCCTCTTCCGATATCGCAGCCGCTTAGCTGAACACAGAAGGAGTCACACGCATGAGAAACCGTATGCGTGCACCTGGCCGGGGTGTGAGAAGCGCTTCGCTAACCGGGGCAATTTGAACCGGCATACAGCCACACACACCACACGCGCATCCCTTGTGTGCGAGCATGATGGGTGCCAGAAGCTGTTCAAGACAAAGGCTACGCTCAAGGCACACATGGCGCTACACCGTGAGGCGAACAAGTTTGTATGCTCATGGGAGGGGTGTGGGCGAGAGTTCGCTACGGCCGCAAGACGGGCCAGTCACGAAACAACGCATAAGATGAGTGGGGACTATATGTGCAATTACTGGGGCTGTGGGTATAGGTGCGACTCGGAGGCGAAGCTGTCGGTGCACAAGCTCAAGCATGTAGTGCGGGATAAAGAGGGTCAGGGAAGTGGCAAAAAAATAGGGAAGCGGCTGGTGTCGAGTGGGGATACGTTTAAGATCAATACGCGTCCGCGTTTGGGCGAGTGTGATTCCTTGGGTGGGGGTACTGATCACAGTACAACTACTGAAGAATACATGAGTGCGGAAGGCAAAAGGGCGGCTGATTGTACAGCTATCGGTCACAATGCGAGAGCCAGAGTAACAAATAATGCAGTCTGTAGTACTACCGAGAAATTAAGCGACCGTGGGGGTTTAGGAATGGCTGAGAAAGCTTCGAGCGAAGATACATCAGTATTAGAAGACAAGAGGGCGACTGATGTGAAGGATACGACTGCATCAGACGCGCCAACCTTTAAGATGAGGTGGCTGGATCTGTACGCGTGCGACTGGCCGGGATGTGATGCAGCCTTTGATAAGAAGCACCAATTAAAGGCACACGCTGCTACACATATAAACAAGAGCAGTACAGAACGACCTTACAAATGCCACTGGCCTGGGTGTAGGTTAGCGTTTGCGAAACAGGCAACGCTTGCCAAGCATTTGAACAAGCATGTGGTCTACAGGGAGTTTAGGTGCGATCATCCGGGTTGTGGAGCTACGTTTACGGACGCCGGGGGTCTAATTAAGCACAAACGTACGCATACGGGTGAGAAACCGTTTGTGTGTACTTGGGAAGGATGTGGGAAGGGCTTCGCGCAGAGTCAGAACTTGACAGCACATTTGCGGCAACATTCAGGAGAGATGCCATTTGTTTGCCTTTATCCTGGATGCGACCGGCGGTTTAAGAGCGTTCAGGCGCTGAAGTATCATAAGAGTACCCATACACCCAAAGAGATATGGGACTGAGTGGCTTCTAATATTTCTGATTTGAGCGGAAATTGAATGACGAGGGAGATTCGCAACCTTTCAGTCTTTACCAAGATAGTTGCAATACTGAGGTATATTGCTACACCATTACAGAGACTGTACTGTTCTCTGCCAAATATTGCTGCGTTACGTACAGCCACGAACGTCCGACCTGGTGCTCTCATATCTATCGGTGATCATCCGGGGATTGATGGCTCGTATGCTATACCGACAACTTTGTCGGAGCTACAACTTAGGCAGATTTGGTGATGATCATTAGTGCCAAAAATCGAAGGCTACAATTGGGATAGATATAGTGATGAACATCGGCAAGCTAATCGGCAAGTGTTGCATTATATTGACACTCATCAATGCTAACAACAAAGCGCTACAATAAGATGAATGTGTTGATGGTCATCGATAAAGTGCTACAATTGAGTTAATCGCAGTGACCAACCTAACCCTAGAAAGCAGCATCAAACGCATGCGATGACAACCAGTGGCCACGGGGCTACAACCGAGATGTGTATAGCGGTAATCAGCAATAGTACTGATAATCTAGATATCTAAATAGTCTTTGTTGCGCTTTCTATTGTTTAAAGCTAGATAAACTTGGTTTTTGCTTTGAAGGCACCTTGGTACAAGCCAAATAAATTTCGTTTTAGGGGTTGTGAACTTTCCACTATTGGGAAAAAAACTTTTAGCGTAGAAATGTACTTTCTGGCCAATAGGAACCTTGATTTTCTATTTATTGAATTTTCGTTGGTGTGGTTTAAATACATACTATTTAGGTATCCCATTAAGTTTAGACAAATGTACACTACTGATTTTTTTTTGGGTATAGAGGAGTTGAGCGACAGAGTTGAGCTTGTCGAGCGGTGACTGTAGAGCGACAGTCGACAGGTTTGATTATAGGAAGTGATGAAATTGGTGTTGGGTATAGGAAGAGATGAAAACTAGGGTTGGGCATATTGGCGGTGAACGAGAAAGTGGATATTGCAGCGGTGAAAAGAATGATATTTATATATATATATATATATATATATATATATATATATATATA
>NW_014039562.1:20670-26861 GCF_001186125.1 Sphaeroforma arctica JP610 | reverse complement strand
ATATACGAGCTCGCACCAACCATATCCGTAGTACATTCAAACCCAATCTTCACCCCCAAACACCTCAATAGAATGCACACAGCCCATATCTTCTCAACTCAAATATGTCTAACGCACACAATAAACCACACCGCTCTCGCACACACCTTTTCTCTAGTCGCGAGGAGCTGCGCGGCCTCAGCCTCGCACGCAGGCACCTCCGCGTTTGCACCAGTCCATGAAGCCATTAAGTGCGCCTCGAGCACGTGCACGCTGCTATCCACAGAGACACTCCAGACACACTGTCCTTTTTCTAGGCCGCGACCACCGCCAAGCTCGGAAGCCATGTCCACAGCACTGGCGTTTCCTGTGCTATTTATAGATCCCCTCTGAGTGGCTGCCTTTACTCCACCGACTCTTCTCACGGAATCGACTGTGCTATCGTTTCCACTCACACCGCTCGCACTGTGCTGCCCAGGTGCACGTGCAGCGGTGTCCTTTCCAGATGCATGTGTACAGGGCCATAATTGCCCTGATTCCAGGTCCAAAGGGCCGCACGTGTGCACCCACACCCACAGAATCAGCTTGGCAATGTTGGTGTGCTTCCGTCTGTGCCATCGGCGTGCCTTGGCCCGTCGCTGTGCTGCGGTGGGGGTGCGCTGTTGAGGTTGGGAACGTGCCGTTACTGGCGCGTTTAGGTCAGTCCTCTCTGTCTTCACTGTGCTGGGAATGGATACCTTTGCCTGCGATGTAGAGTGGCTGGATGTGCTTGTATTCTGATTAGGTGTTTTTATCTTTGACGTGTTCGTATTGGTCTGTGTCGGTGCATAGTGCGGCGGTTTGTGATGCTCCGTGACACGTGATGGCTCATTGCTGTGTGAGTTCCGTGTGATGATGTGGTTGTGCATCGCTGTATGCGCTGTCTCATCCACCGCAGGTGTAATAGGGTCTGTGTGTGAACATCCGATTGTCGATGACACGGACGACTGAGACGGTGCACGTGGGTGTGGGTGTGGGTGTGGGTGTGTGGATGAGGGCTGGTTTCTTGAGTTGAGCACTTGAGACGTCAAATGCACTTCAAAAGGCGTTGCCTCTGTGAGATGCGCTGGTGTCGCACCGTCACTCGCAGTCACACAAGGGTGCCCCACCAGTACTTCCAGCAGCACTTTCAACGGCGACGTTGCTATGGTTACCGGGGGTGTCGCCGTGGGATGGGTGTGGTGAGAGGGTACACATGTCGTATGCTGTCCGTCAGCACCTGTCCGAGCCGCTTGGCCTCGAGAAGACATTGCTCTCAGCATTGCAGCGCGTTTCCACCCCACACCAGCACTGACACTCCGCATAGCCTCGTGCATACTTCCAAAGTACTCCTTAAGCGCATCTGCCACGGCCCATTTGCTCGGCCACGCGCACACGTGTTCGTCTGCACTATACTGCGCACTCTCACGGGCACTCGCCCCTGTGCACTGTGCACGTGCGCATGTGTCATCGTCCCATGCCACAGCTTCGTATGGCGGCTGCTCTTGCGCATGCACGCCTCCATCCGCTCTCATCTGCTGCGGTCCTGCACCGTGGTCGTGTGCGTGTTCGCTGCCTTGCGCATCTCTTCTGGCGAAGGGGTCGGCAGCACACGCCACATCCAGCAGTGAGTGCATCAGCTCCTGCAGCACACGCACCGACGTGTGCGACGACACCCCTGTGAGGCTGCGGTGGTCCCTCTGCGCATTATCTGTGTCTCCACACAGAGACCTCAGGTGAGTCGCGTGCGCGTGTGGATGTGATCGTGAATCGCTGTGCGTGTTGTTGGTGGCCTGTGTGTGCGTGGCATGGGGTGGGCCATGATACGCCCGTGGACATATGTGGCGATGTGTGGGTGTGCCCCCACACTGCGCGTTGAAGAGCGCGGCACATTGCGTGAGCTGTGCTACAGCGTCTCGTAGCGTCATCTCCAGTGCCGTCTCTCGCCGAGCGGTTTGGTCCTGTTGATCTGTAACGTCTGCTGTGTGTGTACAGGAGCATGTGTATATGCACGCAGACGCACACGCCCCCGCACCCGCACGCACACATGTACGCACACACCCCGTACCATGAGAGCTAGCACAGGACACCTTGCGCAATGCACGGTGCAGCGACTGAACCACAGCCGCGCCAGTGATGGGCTGCACACGCAAACGTTTGCAGTTGGCTTTGATAGGGCCCTCGTCCACAGCACACGCGTGTGCGTGTCGCGGTGTGCGCACATACGCATCCGTGTGTTGAAAGGTGTGCTCGTGTCCACTGCCATCGCCACTAGCAATTATCTCGACTTTCCCAGCCCTACCCACAGGCACTCTCCTGTGTGCGCTGCTTGCCATGGCTACGTCCACGCCTGTGTGCTGCTGAGTCCTTACTTCACCACAGCCACTCCCAGCCACCTGGGCATCCGTCTGCAACTCTTCGCCCGAGTGCACAGCTGTCTGCCCCACAAATACATCTCTGCCCACCCCATCAGTGGGCCCCTCTGACATACTCCCACTGCTCACATGCCCTTCAGCCGTAGCACATCTCTCGTCCTGTGCTTCTGCCCCACTCCACAGGGCGTAGTGGTTCGTTGCCGTGTGCGTGGCAGTCACTCTCCTGCTGTTCGTTGTGTCGTACACAGGCACGTTGCTGCGGTCCTCTGCTAACGCCAACCCGCCCAGCACACGCTGTTGGTCTGGTCTTTCGCCTGCGTCTCCGTGCATCGGGGTGTGTGTGTTGCGTTGTGTGACAGTGCTACTGCTATTTACTGCTCGCCTGTTGCTATGGCCATGCCCTGTGGTTGTCTTTGTCAGTGCTTCATCCGTGCTATAGTTCACACCAGCTATCCTCCCCACATCCCTCCCATCGGCTTCGCCTTCACCGAAACTGTGCGCATCGATTGTATTCGTTCGCTGTGTTGCGTGAGACGCACTTTCTCGTTTGCCAGCGGCTGCTGCAGACAAGCTCCTTTCCTCCATTGCATCATCACCACCGCCACACGAGTTGCCTGCATCTTCAACCTGATTGGACGGCTCCGCATTGCTAATTATAGAACATCGGGCTGCTGTATGTGCGTCCGCAGGCTGCATTGCACTTTCTATCGCATGCGTAGCTGGCACAGCTGTCTGTCTCTGGCAGGGGTTCTGGGACATCTGTAGCTTTGTATCTGCGGATGGGCCGTTCACTGCGTGCGGTGTAGTGACTGGTTGGTCTTTCGGTGTACTGTGCAAAATGTGAGTGGCTGTGGCTGTGACCGCATATGGTGGGCTGTCATGGCCATATGTCTGTGCGTGTGCGTCACTTGGTGTTGTTTTCTGTGTGGCATCAGCTCTCCTCATTCCGGATGGGCCGTCTCTCTCTATGTATGTCGTCTCTGTTGCGATGGTGCTACCCCCCCTGTGCGTGGGCGCACCAGATTGTGTGTGCACATCTGTGTGCGTGTGCACATCTGTGTGTGTGTACACATCTGTGTGTGTATATAGACTGGTCCCGTGAGCGTGTACGTCTTTCTGTTGCAACCCTTCGAGCGTGTTGTAGGTTGTCGCAGGCGATTGCAACGCAGCGACACACGCTGACCGCCAAGCCTCAGAGACACTTTTTTGCACCTGCGCAGAACACAAGGACAGGTGTAAATACTTCCGGCTCAAAGGACACTTTCGAATCATCGAAGGTTTAGGTTCTGCTTCACGATGTGTATTGTCTGTGGGCAGCAATTGCACGCAGAAAGAAGCTACTAAAACATAAGCCCTACGTAGAACCACCAAGTGAGCATTGGAGCGTGCGCAGCTACAGTGTGTACAACTGCGTGGTACTTCTATGTGTGTTGTAGACAACGTGGAAGCATAACTGTGTCTATGCTTTATTTGTAAAACAGGGTCATAAAAATACAAAAACGTGGTGAGAAAATAAATATTGATGCCTTGACTGAGTGAGTTTTATGCGCATATTCTGAGAGCTAAAGTCGTTGATCAATGCTCACGCATGAATGGCCCATGATCATGCATACCTACTTAATGATATGCAGGTAAGCACACACATAATTGCACACGCGAAGTGGCAGTGGTTATGATGGACTCCTAATAGAATGCCTCTCGCCTGTGTGCGTCTGTGGCTTATTACGTTAATCAATACGCATCAAAGACTATGAAGGAGGTAGGTCATTGAATGGAACAGCTATCAAAAACAACGCATATACACGCCATTGCAATACCTTCGGTAGAATCAAAACGATTATATTATTTAAAGGTTGAAATTTAAAGCTGTATTTGTAGTCGTTGACATGCTTCTGCGGATTAAGCAGCTCTCAAATGGGTTGAATCCCCGAAACCCCTGAAAACCCTTTCATATACTTTGAAATACAATATCATGGAAAGTATTGCACACCATCTCAATGCCGAAATATAGAGACCAACCTATCAATAGCCTCTCCCAACACACCTGTGATTTGGTGCTGTCCTGGGACAACAGCTTGTGCATACAAGTCGATACAAACCGCTTCTGAGTCAGCGAAATGGCAGTCTGTACGGGGATTATTAATGAGGACTCAATTAGTGGACAGATAAACAGTGAACAGTAAGGAAACAAGCACAGGGTGTGCGAAGATTGAATTCACATCGATATAACGATTGATTCGATTATTTTTTCTTTCTTACTTCAGATGGACGTGTGAGCATATATACATATACATACACATACATATACACATATATATACATATACACAAACATAAATATATACATACACATATACACACACACACATATATATATATATTTACCTATACATATAAAAATACCTATACATATACATTTACAAATATATACATACCTATAGGTACAAGTTTAGATATAGATAAATAGATACAGATATATATTTATGCATACATATACACATACACGTACACATTTACATATACGTGTGCACAAACATATACATATACATTTACATATACATATGCATGTAGATTTAGATTTAGATTTAGATATAGATAAAGACATAGATATAGATATAGATATGGACATGGATGTAGATGTAGATATAGATATAGATATAGATATAGATATAGATATAGATATAGATATAGATATAGATATAGATATAGATATAGATATAGATATAGATATAGATATAGATATAGATATAGATATAGATATAGATATAGATACAGATATAGATATAGATATAGATATAGATATAGATTAACATATACAAATACATATACATATAATATACATATATATATATATATATATATATATATATACATTACATGTACATATACATATACATATATTTATACACATACATATACATATACATATATATACATATACATATACATATACATATACATATACATATACAGATACATATATATATACATATACATATACATATACATATACATATACATATACATATACATATACATATACATATACATATATATATATACATATGCATGACACCACTAAACACGAGTCTACATGTCGACATATACACCTACATAGCAAATGTGACATATTTTTGTACTTGCACGTTCCGGAAATACATGAGCATCATTGTTAAATTGAGGCATGGGTTGAGAGTGAATACAAATACACACTTTTAAAAACGCACGAACAATGATGACAGCTACTGATGTGCAAGATATAATATGTTCACAGCTACTGATGTATAGTGCTGCAAGTTCAATGGGAAACCCTCTCAACAGTTTCAAAAAAAATACAGAAACAAAAAGCGCACACGCGAACGTCAACGCTTTACTACTCGCACGTATAAAAGTTTAACCCACAAAAAATATGTCCCCACTCTGAATCCTAAACCTTAAAACTCAATTGATAGCTGCATTTGCGACTGCCTTTGCTGCCGTGGAGAAACGCGGACGTGTCACGCAGACAACTTCTCGCGCTCAAGTACATATAAGAACACCAACACACGCACAACCTTATATGCAGACTGTGACACCCCGTAACTGCATACACACATCGACACACGCACAATAACGCGCACATACACACATACTATGACATGTACAAGCGCAAAAAGCATGCCTGATCAAGCAAGGACCACAAGCAACAACAACAACGAAAGGTACATATAACAGCGCACACAGAAGAGAACACAAGTCATTTTCGTACATCAATACACACACATATATTCATTGCGCACGTACATACAAACAAACTATATATATATTTACATGTATATAT
>NW_014039562.1:17093-18831 GCF_001186125.1 Sphaeroforma arctica JP610 | reverse complement strand
ATACACACACACATATATATATATATATATATATATATATATAGTCACCTGTAGTATCTGTGCGCTGATGCCATCGTCCGCTAGTAGAGCCATCGCCTGCTGTACTTTGGAAGTGCCAAAACTCGTCACGACAGCGGAGGCGTTGTCAGTCATGTGCTTGGTTACAGCGACCACGCACGCGCCTGTGTTCGCGGATGCATGGTTGTCATATTATTTAATACATGTGCGACCAGAATGTCTATTGTATAGATAAATGTCATCGCATTCTGCATCACACAACATACTTACTGATAGCTACCAAGATTAAACCCTGAAACTCTAAAACCCTTAAACATGATTGTAGCGATGTTCGCGGTTGTGCAATGGCTACTGAGAAATGCTCAACACAATTCAAAATGCAGGACATGACCACACAATAACTATCACAACATCCGCACCAAATCATATGCTGATATGAGGTACAGTTTACACATACGTATCTACAGATGACTACATGCAACTATTTCATACCCAAGAACAACCACAGCTGAACTGTCGAGAGTGCACTAAAGGTTAACAGTATATACGTACAGCAACAGATGACTACATGTAATTATCTCATACCCAAGAACAGCCTAAGCTGAACTGTCTAGAGTGCACTATAGGGTTACAGTACATACGTACAGCAACAGATGACTACATGTAATTATCTCATACCTAAGAACAGCCACAGCTGAACTGTCGAGAGTGCACTATAGGTAACGGTACATACGTACAGCAACAGATGACTGCATGTAATTATCTCATACCGAAGAACAGCCACAGCTGAACTGTCGAGAGTGCACTATAGGTAACAGTACATGCGTACAGCAAGAGATGACTACATGTAATTATCTCATACCCAAGAACAACCACAGCTGAACTGTCGAGAGTGCACTATAGATTAACAGTATATACGTACAGCAACAGATAACTACATGTAATTATCTCATACCTAAGAACAACCACAGCTGAACTGTTGAGTGTACACTATAGGGTAACAGTACATACGTACAGCAACAGATGACTGCATGTAATTATCTCATACTCAAGAACAACCACAGCTGAACTGTCGAGAGTGCACTATAGTGTAACAGTATATACGTACAGCAACATATGACTACATGTAATTATCTCATGCCTAAGAACTCGGCGTGATGCTTCTCCATTAGTCTGAGCGCAGCCTTCCGGGCCTTCTCAGATGTCTTGATGTTGCCATGGGTGTGTGTTAATTCAGGCCCATCTGGGTGTGTAGCGTTGCGTTCGCTGCTGTATTGGCGAGAAGTGTCTCCATCAGCAGCAAAGGCTCTGCTGTCTCTATCTGACGCTTGTATCTGCATGACGGGGTTTGTTCAGGTATGGTCATATGATTGGCAGACAAATTGAAAGCGTACGAAAAAGCATACCAGAAAATTGGCCCACAGGTTTATTCCAATTATGCTTACTAAAGTTTATCAAAATCTATTAGTTGAGAAGAAACGATCCGATGTCAAAAGTCGCCGAAAGGTCAGGTGTCACGATGATAGTTTATTTAACCGGCGTATGCTAATTCTGATGGCAAGCTTTGAACCTTAAACTCAGGACAAATCAGCTATGAATTCAAGTGCTTTATCTATATATATATATATATATATATATATATATATTATATATATATATATATATATATATATATATATATATATATATATATATATATATATATATATATATATATATA
>NW_014039562.1:12639-16715 GCF_001186125.1 Sphaeroforma arctica JP610 | reverse complement strand
CGAGTCTCAGTATGTATATATATATATATATATATAATAGAAGATAAATACTCGTACCTGTACATACATGTGCTGATGTATGTGTGTAGGCTCGGGTATATTCAACTCATCACACTACAGCAGTATACGCCAATGGGCGCTCGTAATTCATATACATCCCATATTATATACTACATATTTTAATGCCATAAAATGAAACTCGCCAATAGAATAAAAGACATTAGCACATACCCCTTGACCAGAAGTGATTCGTATATCGTCCGCAGTTTTTGCATCGACTGTGGCAACTGTCGCAGTTGCATTTGTGCGCTGGTTTGTGTATTCGGCCACAGCCAATCGAATAATCTCTCGAAACGCGTCGCTGGCTGTGAGCATATGCACAGCCAGAGGAATCAGTTCATCTCTGTGTTATTTGTGAGGGGTGGTGCAGGTGAGCTTTTTCTGCGTATTTTCAATTGCCATATATATGTAAGACTGGTAAGTTATATATGTAATTTATATATGTAAGTTATAAATGTATGACTGGGTCGACAGTCGGCGCAGTGCATGAGCTTTGTGAACACACTGCTATAGAGCTAATCCAAGTACCATGTTGTATAAGTGTAGGAAAAGCTAGGGCGAAGGACAATGGCACCACTACACAAATACGTAACCACCATTACACAACAGCCCTGTGTGACAATGGTACCTACACAGGTGCAGCCAACACCTACAAACAACCCCCCCACATCAAAATCGCAGCAACCCAATCTAAATATTTGTACAATATGTCTACAAATAACTCACAACCTGTCAAGACCATAAACACAGGCACTGCCAACACTTATAACCACCCACCCCACATCAACATCGCAGCAACCCAATCGCAATACTTGTACAATATGTCTACAAATAAGTCACAACCTGTCATGACTATATACACAGGCCCTGCCAACACTTATAACCACCCACGCACCTGACGCGAGCGACAGTGCGTGGCACCAGATGCTCCCGCACAAACTCAGACAGGTGTAGCAGCCGAGGGTTCGCTTGGAAGAACCAGTACTGCAGCTCCGTCTCGTACTCGTCCGTGTGGCTGTGGGGTGGCCCATTGGTCTGTCGGCTGTGTGCCGTGGTGGGTTGTGTGGGCGTGTGGGTGGTCACGTGCGCGTGTCGTTGTGATGTGTTGGTGCCCTTAGATAGTCTGTCATGTGCGCTCGGCTGCGGTGACGCGTGCGCAACGCTTGCAGACAAACTAGCGCCGCTGTGAGTTGAGAGTACACCGTTGGTTAAGGGCAATGAGACGGCAGTGGGTTGCAGTGCGTGTGCTTGTGCGTGTGTGTGTGTATGTTGCTGTGGTTGTGGTTGTGGTTGTTGTGGGTCTGCGCGAGTGGTTAGTGGCACTGGCGAGAGAGTGGGTGCGCGTGTGTCTGTCTGCGAACTCATTCCTAGCGGCACTCTGTCGTGGCCAATGACCGATTGGCCGTGTATTGATGGATGCGCAAGCACTTGCGTGCGCGTTTGGGTTTGTGAGTTTGTGTTTGGGGGTGAATGTAACGCTGTGTGTGTGCCCATATACGGACTCCCCGGACCCTCGGCGCGCATATAGACAGACACACCCGCCCCACTGACACACAGAGGCGTGACATGCACAGTCGGCCGTGCGGAGATGCGTACAGATGCTTCGTTGGACGAGTACTTTGCCTCATACAGCACCACGCGCACTGACAGCAGCAGCGGACAGACATTCGTCAGCATGCGATCCGTGTCAGGTGGCAACTCTAACGAATCTGTTGCACAGGAGGTGAGAGTGGACAGGCGAAGAGTGAGCTGATACGCAAAGGGAATCACTGGTCGAAATCAGTAGGTATGCAGGAATTATCATAGAGACATAATAGTACAACTATATTGATGTCCATAAGCCGGCCGAAAATATTCAGAACATACTTGAACACGTATTTATATGTACAATCCCATACAAATATATACAACGCCACCCACCCACCACCAACACAAAAACATCCACCCCATATTATATATATGCATACACACACATATATATGTATATACATATATATATAGGTATATATCGATCAACATTTATACGACATAATATATTGCATACAATAGTTGCAAGCGTAGTCGGATTATAATATAGATAGACGCACGCCCAGATCGTGCGGGAAAAGCAAGGCTTTGATCCTCTTTGTTCACAACTACATTTCCACGTACGTTGCTTATCAGTGGTAGTAGCCTCAGAGGTATTCTCATCGCATGCATTGCTGAAGTCTGCGCCTTCTACGTCGCGCACAGTCACTCCGAAACTCTGCAACAGCTGATCTACACTCAGGAACACCAGTCCCGCATTCGCCAGAGAGGCGTCGCTGCAGTGATAGATATGAGTGGGGCAATTTAGTGTTTAGGGTATTAGAACCCTGGAACCCCTTAAAATTTGGTGGATAAAATATCAGGCATTCGTTTGTACGTAAGTGCACGGGTGTCTTTGCGCGTTATAACGCCCACACACATATACACCAACAGGACCTGCAGAACGACCTCCTCTAAAAGAAAAACTAATACTTATATCAAGAGGTCAATGCCTCTACACCACAGACTAGGGCTAGCATTATAAATTGCCCTAGATTCAACTATAGCATATACAGCAGAATTTGATACCTTACAGCTCTCGTACGATACAAGCGCACCATAGTCTTCAGCAGCGGCGAGTCCTTTAACATCAAATGCATGTGGTTCGACATGGGCATTTTGTTCTGTCGCGGCGCGTTCCCATTGGCCGAGAGACTGTGTGGGTTTGAGTCCATTTTGACCATTTGCTGCAGATAGGGTGTGACCCAGGACACTGTGGTCCTGTCCGGATGTGAAGAGGACATCTCCACATGACACCACACGCGATGCAGCTGACAACAGCCAATTAGAAACAGGGGACGAAAGAATGAGTCGAATGGAAACAATGCAGAGGAACCAACAACTACAGAGCAGTGACAGAATTCGAAAGGGTTCTAGGGTTTTAGGGTTTAGGGTAAAAGGGTTTTGGCGTGTGCAGTCGCACGCCACTACACCGGAACTTCTCACAGCCTGCAATGGTCAACATTGAAGTCCTTTGTGACATACCAAATGCTGAATGTGAGACTTCATATCTGAGAGTTGAGCGACATCGAGGGTCCAGAAGGGATAGAATGTTGCTACGCCCAGACATGTGCCAAGAGCTGCGCGTGTGGGAATGAGAACAGAACGAGTCAGAGACACATCAGCTAACTCAAAGAACCGATACATAGCATTATTAACACTAAGCAGTTAATAATGAACACCATATGTAGTAGTAAAAAAGAACACTATATACAGTAGTTAATAATGAAAGCATACACAGAAGTCAATAAGAACACTATATACAGTAGTTAATAATGAATACCATATATAGTGGTCGATAAGAACACCATATACAGTAGTTAATAATGAACACCATATATAGTAGTCTATAAGAACACTATTAACAGTAGTTAATAATGAACACCATACACAGTAGTCAATAATAACACTAAATACAGTAGTTAATAACGAACATGTATAGCAGTCAATAAGAACATTAACAACAGTAGTTAATAATGAACACCATATATAGCGGTCGATAAGAACACTATATACAGTAATTAATAGTGAACTCCATATATAATAGTAAATACGAACACTAATCACAGTAGTAAATAATGAATACCATATATAGTGGTCGATAAGAACAGTATATACAGTAGTTAATAATGAACACCATATATAGAAGTCAATAAGAACACTTTTAAAAGTAGTTAATAATGAACACCATATATAGCGGTCGATAAGAACACTATATACAGCAGTTAATAGTAATCATCATATATAGTAGTCAATAAATACACTATTAACAATAGTTAATTATGAACACCATATATAGTGGTCGATAATGAACACCATATCTAGCAGTTAACAATGAATCACATATACATTAGATAACAAGGAACACCATTGAAAGCAAACGAAATGACCAATCAACAGTGCAGTCCATGCTGTTGTCGGATTGTTTGGTGATGTTATCTGATTGGTGT
>NW_014039562.1:11409-12619 GCF_001186125.1 Sphaeroforma arctica JP610 | reverse complement strand
GGTGCTGTTGTTTGGGTTGCGTGTTGTACTGTTTGTTGTCTGAATACCTTGCAGTTTTAGCCACAGTTCCTCAAAGTCTTCTGTGGCCACACTGTCGCGTGCGGTAAGTTGGTCTGTGAGAGTGGTGATGCGCCGTAGCACACACGTTACCACATGAGCGTTGAACCGATGCCCATCTGCGGTGCTGATGAAGTCCCAAAACACCTCCATGTGTTTGTCGGTGCTCGACATGCGCGTGCCACGTGTCCTGAGGTTGAAGGTTCAGTTAACGATTTGTCGTCCGTTGAGCTTTGTGTGCGTTCGGAACTTATACTGGCAAACACAGGCACCAATCCCTAAACTCTAAACGTTCGACACACATATAGCGTGTAAGCAAATAAAGACACATTAACCCTAAACCTTAAAACCCAGACCAAATAAGGCGTTGAATGTGGACGTGGTCTTTGACTTAGGGTGATGATGTGAACTCTCAGTGTGCACATGTATATGGTAGTGTGGTGTACCCATCCCTGTGGCTGTATCGGTGCACTATTCAGGAGACACTTCAGGAGACTCTTACACGTATCTATAAGTGACACAAAACATGCAAACGACATAAGGTAGCTACCAGCTGATAATGTGTACGTACAAACCAGGTCACACACGCGTACCCAAAAATAAATGTGTATATGTACACGCACATGCATACCTCCGCTAATAATATCACCTACGTCCACCTAAATACGTACATAGTGCAAATGCACATAAACGTATAAAAGTCATGCAGACACACTCAGACAAACTCCTACAAACATTCATACTCAAATGCGCACGCCACGCACTCACATTACAAGCGCACACACCACGAGACACCTACACACGAGGCAAGACACGCATATACGTTTGTACAAAACATGTTAACTCAACCATACGCTACAGTACGAGATATAACGGTGCATCGGGATATATCACATCGTACAACGATACGTGTGCACTGTTGCGCCCTTTTCTTCTACAGAATTGGCTCCAGATAATCAAAGATATAGCCATAGAATGCATACACACAACTATCAGTGGGCGTGCACATACGCAACGATGCAGAAAGACACACACACCAACCACTTAACACACACACACACACACCAACCCCTCAAACACACACACACACCAACCACTCAACACACACACACACACCAACCTGTGAACATGCACACACACACACACCAACCTG
>NW_014039562.1:0-10241 GCF_001186125.1 Sphaeroforma arctica JP610 | reverse complement strand
CACCCACACCAATCTGTGAACACGCTCACACACACACACCAACCTGTGAACACGCACACACACACACAAACCAACCTGTGAACACGCACACACACACATACACCAACCTGTGAACACGCACATACACACACCAACCTGTGAACAGGCACACACACACCAGACGCAATCATATGCGCTTACTGTCATATCACATACTGCGTGACGTCGTGCAGGCTGTCGGGTGCAGACGATGTCTGTCCGTCTGATGGAGTGGAATCACTGCCAAGGGAAAGTGTATGGTTAGAAAAACACTATTTCCTAGGTGCGAGCTTCATGATGACTTTAAAGTCTCAGGGCATTAGACATTGCACACATGTGTATCAAAATGAGTCTTCATTCACTTAAATAAGGCACGGAAGTGATTAAATACTTTACATACTCTTTGGCAGCCCCTGCGGCATCAATCAATCGTGCAGTGTTAATTGAAGCCAATTTGAAAAAACCAACAAGTATGGTTGTGACATTTTAAAATTCAAACAACCAGATATCTATGTATGAATATAATAACAAACATGTCTCTATACCTGTCATGTGAACCGTCGGACTTTGCAGCATCACGCATGCGTGTGCCATTGTGCACACGGCCTTTAGCGTCGGCCAATGGTTGTTTAGAGATTTGCGCTGATTGTTCAGCATCCTCCAATAGCTGTTTGGTTATATGCGCTGCTTGTTTGGTATCGCCCAATTGTTGCTTGGTCATGCGGGCTGCTTGTTTCGTGCCGTTGGGCGTGTTGTGCGTGGGTGGCTGTGTCCGTTTGTCTTTCGGTGTGTGTCTTGGTGCGGTTGTCGTGTTGTTTGTTGTCAGTCGTTTGGACAACTGATTAAACTTTGTGTAGTCTTCTTTGCGCAATTTAGTCAGTGGGGACTCCTGGTGAAGGTGATGACCAGCGATCAAAAATTGTGTTTAGGATTTCAAAATTTTAAGGCTTAAAGGTTGTAGGATTTTAGGATTTTATGGTTTTAGGGTTTTGGGGTTGTAGGGTTTTAGAGTTTAATGGTGGTAATTGTACTTATATCTGGTGACTACTGGTTTATATTGTAAAGATCTAGAACTATCTGAAATCGACTACTGGGGTACGTATACATATCTGTTAATGTCTGCACAGAATTACTGAGTACACAAACTAAAGCGGCGAGACCAAAGCAACATTACAAATATAATATGTAATCGGAATGATCTTTGTGGAGTGACATATCAGCGTAAATCCATAAAGACTGCGTGCTGTTTGGCCGCAACGTAATTCGATTTTAGGGAATTGCAAACAATAGTAGCTGAACAATTGACTTTAAAGACTGGACGTATAGCATTACCCCGTGGGTTGATGTATATATATATATATATATATATATATGTGTGTGTGTGTGTATGTATATATAATATATATGCAGGCTTATGTGTTTGAGTATACATGTCAATCATATATGCATCCACCAGGGGGCATATGTCGCTTATAGTAAACGCCAAACATGTTAAATATATACATGATAGTCAATAGGCATCTATGTATGTCCACATGAGCGTGTCTATAATACCTTGCTGTCGGCTAATGTACTGACGTCCTCCTCGTCCGGCGGTGTGACGGCAATACGTAACAACTGACGCACAAACAGCCCCGCAAACCACTGCACATTATCCACATGCAAGTCGTGCATAAGCTTCCTTATCCGCTTGTCTAAGGGTTCCTTCGCTCTCGCTTGTGAGTGTGCGTTGCTAGGGACGTGTGCGTTGCTAAGGAGTCCATATGCGGTGGATGCCGTGATCCTTTCGCGGACGATGTTCTGGAATGCGTCTCTGCAGCTCTCGCGGTTGTGCACAATGGCTGGCGGTTCTATTCGACCGCCACTGCCACTCCTTTTGGGAAAGCGTTCAGAAAATAGTGAGAGGCCGATGGCATTTAAACTATAGGTGCAGCCACCCTAAGCCCAGGCCCTAAAAAAATAGGACAGGCGCAACTGTCAGGTCTGCTACACCGCAACAAATCTGAAAATCGGTTTGAAACGATATGGCGTTGACTTCTACTTGCAGTGTAGACAGACTAGTGTTAAACCTTAAACCCTAAACACCCTCTCAACACCCGAGTTGCGCCGTAAGCAGAGTACTATCACAGCACTACTTCGAATCTCAAGCAATACACGAACATCAGACTTGTGACACTAATTAGCTCTAGCGCATGAACGTTCATTTAATGTCCATCCACACATCCATAACCGTCTACCATACATCTTGCATAGGAAATCCCTATGTTGAAAACCCTAAACCCCAGCTTAAAAGCCTAAAAGCCTCTCTGCATGGCGACACTGCACTGCTCTATTATCTGAATGTGAGGAACCATTGCTAAGGAATACATATATATTAGTCACGGCCATCCCAAGCACACGGATACATTCACAAGTTTCACTACTTCCCTTGTGCTAATTTGAGACCTTGGATCCCTTTCTTGTAAAAGATCTTAGATCCATATTCTTACCTGAGAAGTTAGTGTGTCTAACATTAATGTCACAAACCGCAAAACACCACACAGGCCTTACTCAGTATCAACTTAATATATCTAATTATTCTATCACCATGCTATAATGCAATGGTGTAGTGCATTGATACCCTCACTCACTAACATCTAAACCCTAAAACCCTAAAACATCTTAATAGTTCTAATCATTCTATCACCATGCTATAATCCTGTGGTTTATCATAGTGGTACCTGTCATCGTCGTTGTGGTATGACATGGTGATGTTCATGAGCTTGTTCTTTGGTTTGAAGCGTTTGGTACTCTGTCGGTCGCTGTCGTCTCTCATTCGACGTGTGCGTATTTGGGATAGTTTTGTGGCCAAGAAAATCTGCAGATGCGGATTCCAGAACCCCAACCTGCGTGAAATACGAGTGCAACAGATATACTAGAATGGGTGCACAGGAGATGTGTACGTACAGGCACATATACTAAAGTGAATGTACATTTACGTGCAAGATGGACGAACAGGGTATGTACGTATTTATAGGCACATATACATACATGAATGTTCAGCATATTGATAGGGCACGGACGAACAGGGTATGTACGTATTTATAGGCGCATATACCTACATGAATGACTCAGCATATATATAGAGCACGGACGAACAGGGTATGTACGTGTTTATAGGCACATATACATACATGAATGCTCAGCATATTATAGAGCACGGACGAACAGCCTACACACACCACCCATATACACTGAGGCCACTTCTCTATAGCATAGAACGAGTCCAGTGACAATGGATGGTGAGCTCGTTTCCGCATGACTTATCCACACTTGATATGTGCCACCTAACCCTAAAACCTTAAACCCTAGAACCCTACCACCGCAAGTCTACAGCGGCCATCAGGCATTGTATATAGCAATAGCGTGTAAACAAATAAAGATACCTAAGCCCTGAACCCTAAAACTATCACATACCGTTCATTGTCCTGCAGCAGGTCGATAGAGGGACTGTCCACCAGCGCCACAAAACACTTCAGATGCGCCAACGCTTCAGTAAACCCTAAACCCTAAACCCTAAAACCCTAAAACTATCACATACCGTACATTGTCCTGCAGCAGGTCGATAGAGCGACTGTCCATCAGCGCCACAAAACACTTCAGATGCGCCAGCACTTCAGTCGCAAAATAGCACACAGTCGACAAGCTGTGGAACGCACACAGCAGCCCACCACCCATTGCCGAAGCATCTGCGCTGGTGTTGTTGGTACCACGGGTATCACTGGTCTGGACAGAGGGTGTCTCGTCTGTCCAGCGTGGGTCGCCTGCAGTAGTTGTGGTGGGAGTATGCACTGCAGCGGAGGGGAAAGCCGTGTACGTAGTACTGTGTGTAGCACTGTGGGCCGTGTGGCACGTGAGAAGACTTATCAGTAAATACACTTCGTGCATCACCGACTGCGAACTCCACAGCCGCGACACAATGGCAGCGTGCAATTGCGCACACCTTCGGATCATAACAATGGTCTCAACATCCGACAACTCCTAGAGATAACAGCAACGATTAAGAGAAGATCAGACATCCGTCAGACGTACTATGTTGTTAAATGTAATTTCAAAGACTAAGGGAAAATCAGACATCCACTAGACTTACTATGTTAGTATTTATTTCAATACATGAGAGTAAAATACGGCATATAAAGAGCGGCATTTCTAATCATGATTTTCACAATTGAGAGGCTCAAAAGGTGGTAATGAATATGCAACGCAGCCGTACCTTTGCATCTCTCCCGCCGCGGAAGTCCACCTGATTTTCGGGTTCTATTGTATATGCGGAGATATTTTAATCAGTTACGGTTTATAATGTACAAAATGCTGTATTTCGTATGCTTTGGTAAGTTCATGTAAAAATACCAATAGATGCATGTACTTCCACATGTAGCGGATTGAACATTAACAATCCAATTATGCTCTACCTTCCAAAGTAGCAGAGGTACCCATGTCGATTGAGTCTTGAGTCGCCATAGCACCTGAGCTTGTTTGCGATTGTGTTTTGTCGCCTGCCACCTTATTTTTCGGCCGGGTAGCTGACATTCGCGACTCCAATTTTGTCATCTTGTCACCATGCAGAGCAATTTCTGTTATGTATAAACGGTATCTGTGTGTCAAATCAAGTGCATGCTGTTTCGTGGTAGTCTCATGAGTTTGGAAAATGTAGTTTGTACATACGACACGTCTAAGTGTGTGTGTGTTCGTAATTATAGATGTGCGTTTTGTCTCTGCGAGTAAATGTGAGGTGCGTGACAATCATTCGATAGGTTTCAATGGGAAATGCAATTGAATATAAAATGAAAGTTCTATAATTGTTTGCATCAGCCGATATGACAGCCCTGATTGTGCGATTAGACGGAGAATGCGAGTGGCGCAGTGGTAAGAATGGCACTGATTTGTGCCGTGCGCATGAGTATATACACCGTTTAATGAATACAATGAATGTTATACACATATGCAATGGCCTTCGTTCCCTATGTGTGGTGGTGCTCATATGTATACATGCTCATATAGATACAGATGGAGTGAGCACTTCGAATCATTCGTCAAATGCCCATATGAGGTCAAGTCAAGCAAGTGCTATCGCCAACACCCGCACACCTGGTGCCGCCGACCCTACTGGTTGCCTGTCATGTGTTGGCAGTGCTTGCTGCTTTGTGCCGTCCTGTGTTGTTTGGTTGAGTTCCTTGACCGCTTCCTGCCTCGTGTCTTGGTGTGTTTGTCGCTCGTGTGGCTCCTTGGGGGCTGGTGGGGTGGTGTGCACCAGTTGTGGCTGCACCCGTTTCTTGGGCCCAGGTGCACCCACATTTGCCCACGCACCGCCCCCCACAGTCTTGGATGCCGCCTTCATGTGAGTCGGCATTGCTTTTCTAGTCATTCCATGGGCCTTCACAGGCGCAACACATGACTTCTCACATGCTGGCTCCGTGTTGTCACGCGTCTGTTCCATTGGTGGCACCTGCGCTTGCTTATTTGGCATGGTGTTCTGTGGTGTCGTTTTATGTGATGGCGCCTTCGTGAGCTCGGCAATCCGTTTGGTGGCTGGCCTGTTCCGAGGACTACCCTCACTGCCACTCTGCCCACGCACCTTGCTCCAAACTGAATCGCCATCTGTATGTTCGGTGCATGAAGTCAGATTAAGTACTTGTGTGTTGATATGTGGATGTGAAATGAAGTGCTTTATGCTCTGTCATTTGGTTGTGCCCTGGTATACGCAAGGGTATTCCAAAAAAATATCGATAAGAACATTTATGCACACATGCACGTGACGCAAAGTATCTAATCATTTGGACTCTGTCCACGTGTGCAATAGTAATCTCATAGTTCCAAGCGGCACGAAAAGATTACGGCACGATTTTAGACGCAGCTCAAGGGCCAGGATAATACAATTGGACGAATCAGTGGACATCTGAGACAAATACACATGCAATAGTCCGCACGACAGTCACTCGTGCACAACACCCACAACAATACAATCGAAGCAACCACTCAGTGCACACATACAACAACAAACAGTGCCACTCAATTGGAACTACACGATCACAACAGTCACTCTTGCACAACACGCACAACAATACAATCGACGCAACCACTCAGTGCACACATACAACAACAAACAGTGCCACTCAATTGGAACTACATGATGCGTGCGCAGTGATATTTGCACAATAGCATGGTATATGACCCTATCCTAAAGCAGACACCCACCTTTTTTAAATCCCCAACTAGACACAGTTGGGCTTGCACTGATATTGGAAGTGTCCACACCGGTACCGAGATTCGCTTGCACCTCGACTGTCGTTTGAGGACTATCGGACAGTCCTGTGAGGTTTCCACGCAGTCTGCCTCCATCGGGTGCGTTGGTTGAGTCACTGCCGCCAGCAACGGCTAGGCTGACAGTTGTGGGCACTATGCGCTTCTTCATCGATGAAGCGGTTGCTGGTCCACTCCGCGTGGCTGCCTGTGGGTGTTACAGGTGAAGTCTCTCCAGTCAATCTTCAGTGAGGGGGTTGTTTTGTCATTTGAAAATAACCGCCAATATTGTACAGTCCGAAATCGGCTTCGTATGCAGACGGGTGGTGATACTTAGCCCACGACCGCAGGAAATGGGAATGAATTGACGCACGGTATCGATCGCTGAGCTGCTGCAACATAGGTAGAACTTCCGTATGCAACGAAATACAGATTTACTCCTTCTCGTTATGCATACTATCAAGTAGCTTCGCTGGTGCTCACACTTGCGAATAAAACATCATGTGTCTTGACAATTCAGTTCAAACAACGATGAGTTGTATAGAACAAGAGGAAGACTAATAACAAAGACGAGCTATATATAACGTAAGTAAGGTAACCCCCAAGAACAAGCTAAAGAGGCAATACTTACAACAAAGAAGTGTTAAATGGAACACAGAAAGATTAATAACAAACAAGAGCTTATGTAGTACAAGGGAAAGACTTATTACAAAGACGAGCTATATAACACAAGAGTATGACTCGTAACCAAGAAGTGCTATATAGGACAAAGTAAGATTCGTAACAAAAAAGAGCTATATAGCACAAGAGTGAGATTCATATCAAACAAGAGCTATGCAGAACAAGGTAGGAACTACAACAAGAAGAGCTGTATAGAACAAGAGTAAGGCCAAAAACAAAGAAGCTATATAGAACACGAGTGAGGCCAAAAACAAAGGAGCTATATAGAACAAGAGTAACACTAGTAACCAAAAAGTGCGAAGTAGAACCCTAGATTAGTCGCTGCGTATGTGCGTATGTAACAACATACCCTTGCGCTCCATGCGGTCTGCTTTGCACCAATCGGAGATCTACCACCAGGCAGTGTGCCCAACGACGGAAAGTCGTCGGCTGCCAACGCCACCGATTTAGGCTAAAGTCGGGTGGATGTGCAAACACAGAAATATTGTTTCAAGGACTTTATCTTAAATGAACGTCACACACAAATGAGAGCGAAGGTGTTGTATCGTATATACGCCACCCCCCCCCCCGGTCAATACCGCACGTATACGTCCTCAACTCCATTAGATTCTCGACGTGAGTTGGACTCGGATGAGAGTTTATTGGAAAGGACTATCTGCACCATTTAACAATGCATGTCTCTACTATAACCACTAAAACAATACATGTTTCTATTGGAAAGGACTATCTGCACTATTTAACAATGCATGTCTCTACTATAACCACTAAAACAATACATGTTTCTATTGGAAAGAACCATCTACACATTTAACAATGCATGTCTCTATTGAACTCCCTAAAACAATATACGTCTCTATAGGAAAGAACCATCGGCAAATTGTTTCGCAGCGATGCAGTCCTATATATGGGGGGGGGGTGTAAGTCCTATGTATGGGGGGGGGGGTGTAAGTCCTATGTATGGGGGGGGGTGTAAGTCCTATGTATGGGGGGGGGGTGTAAGTCCTATGTCTGGGGGGGGGTGTAAGTCCTATGTATGGGGGGGCTGTAGGGGGTAACACTCTCCTACCTTCGATGACGCCATCTTTGGCACTGTGGACTGAGGTGTTGGCGGCGTGTGCTGTGGTGTGGTACCTTTCGCACTGTCGGTGTTGTGTGTCCCGCCAGACTTCGCTTGCCTGCTGCGCGCTTGCCTACCAAGTGCAAGAAAGTGAAGGTGTTTAAATTAAAATACAGCGCAGTTACACAAGCCGGTAAGCATTTATTTCACGAACCAAAACAATATTGGGTGCGAATTGTTCTCATCGGGCAGGTAGCACGTTGTACCAATAACTCCAAAAAGTACTTGTGTGACTCTCCGATGCGTTTGAGAACGAATATGAACGCACTTCAGAAATATATGATGTGTTTGTGCATTAGCACTTCTCTGACAACACGGCTCTAAACTTATACTTCGATTAAACCTCATAACAGTTGTACCTATTCATCAATTTAATTCGTTCATATTCATCAGTTTCATTTTATATATTCATCATATATTTATAAGAATTCATCAACGATATGCATATATATTCATTATGTTTATAGGAATCCATCAATGATATCAATATATATATATATCAATACATTAATACTGTTCATCAATTATATTCCTTCATATTCATCATTTATATTATATATATTTATCATATATTCATAAGAATCCATCAATGATATCAATATATACATTAATCAATTCTTTAATACTATTAATCAATTATATTTGTTTATATTCATCATTTCTATTATATATATATATCATATATTTATAAGAATCCATCAATGATATCAATATATACATTAATCAATACATTAATACTATTAATCAATTATATTTGTTCATATTCATCATTTATATTATATATATTTAATCTTATAATTATAAGAATCTATCAATGATACAATTTTTTTATTTGTAGGAATCCATCAAAGATAATAATACATATTCATCAATACGTTCATACCTATTCATCATTTATATTTATACGGATTCATCAATGAAAAATATACATTTTACCAACTGCATTTATACTCATTCATCTAGAAACCCACTAGCAATAAGCCCCTACATCGCTCGAGAGATCTTAATTCTAGTATAAACATTGTTTATTGTTTTCTTATTGCCTGTAACCGAATTACACTAGTGGCGCAAAAACAAGAGAATGGAACAGATCAATCGACATGGGTCTCATCTGGAATGCAGGCAAGGCAACAGCTAATTGCATAAGCGGTTGGCGATCGGTTTTTAAGCTAGGCAGATTTCGACGGCTTATAATGTGTCGATAAACAAACGTATTCACATATAAGCTATGGCGCTATGTTTTTCCTTACTTAAGCACTGGATGTTGGTTACAGTTTACAAAGGCATACATGGAAACAAACGTATTCACTTATAAGCTATGGCGCTATGTTATTCCTTACTTAAGCACTGGATGTTGGCTACAGTTTATAAAGGAATACAAGGAAGCAGTTGGAAAATAAAGAACAAGGCCAAGTCGCGCTGTAATGCATGAATCATGGGCACGGTGACTTGTCTGAGTGGCCCGTGCCAACAGAACAGAACATACAGATATCTAAACATGCGTACTATAAACCAACACCAACACTTGATATTAATTCATCATCTTTGTACATAAACATTGTGGTGTGGGTCTGGTGTAATCGGTTGAGAAGAATTTACCTCAAATAGATATCCGAGACATATCTAATTGAAAGCAATCACTGTTGTTTTCGGATATTTTCGTGGTGTGGCGTTGATGCGAACGGCTCGTTGATGACACGCAGAGTCGACAAGTATATTAGTACCAACCTTAGCCAGCAACAAACCCATACCAGGTTACTTGCACTGCGATGTGAGAGTGATATATAGGTAAAACACTACCACACGTGCAGTAATGTTATAACACTAGCACATATGCAGCACTGTCGTAACACTGAAACATACGCTGCAAAGTGGCTACGATTGATCCATTGGTAGCTAGCTGTATGGATTATCCGCAGAACCTCGCCCACGAATTCGGTGGGAAGGACGCAGTGGTCAGTGTTGTCACTGACAATTGCATCGTTTTCTCCGACGAGCATAGGCCATTCCTTCTCGTCAGAATAAACATCAACGGAGTCGTGTTACAAGGACGATGTGATTTACAATCACAATATGTGGCATGATATGCACGTATTATGTTCGTATACAATCTACACCTTACATACCATATAGTCGCAGTCCAGAA
>NW_014039563.1:25079-26871 GCF_001186125.1 Sphaeroforma arctica JP610 | reverse complement strand
ATGTGTGTGTGTGTGAAATTGGTTATGGTTTTTCTATACGATTGTACTCGATTTTGGAATCTTCCTGGCGTCGGAAAAAAACGCGAGATAAATTTACAGTCTTATATATTTACATATATATAAATACACACAGACACACGCACACGCACGCACACACACACACACATATATATATATATATATATGTATATATATGTATTATATAGACACACACACATATATATATATATGTATATATATATATATATATATATATGTATTTATATTTATGTTGTGTGTGCCTCTTAGTCTTGTTATCTTAGTCGTACACTACAGTTTGTTATAAGTTCACATACAGGGTATAATAATATTGTTGTAATGTATGCCACTTCCTGTGCCATACACTTTCTATGTATATTAATATTTTTGAACATGTGAATTGTACCACATGAGATATGTATATTATAGGCTTGTCATCTCATTTGCAATCCGTGATGCTGTCTTCGTTTACGCAGCGCAAGGAGAATGCCATGCTGAAGTCCCTTCTGGTCGATGAGAATGGTACTCAGCACGACAAAGGCAATGCCACTGGTGACGTTCAAAACGCCGGTACGGCTTACACCGATGGTATAAATAATACGTCCAACAATGTGACTAAAGATGCGAAGAGCTCTGCTCACAATACTGCTCGTGCTTCTGTTTCTAAGCCTGGCACGTGGGGTGTGGGGAACACGGCAGAACAGATACAGGGTCAGGCGAAGGCACCGAACACGACAGGAAATGTGACGGGAAATGCCACACAAACACAAGCGGGTCTGACACCAGGTTTGCAATCGCTCATACAACCACAGCCACAACCACAAATATCACAAACACAGACACAAACACCACCGCCAGCATCAGCACCTAAAGCGCAAGGCATGGTACAGTCTCAGGCACAACAGGCTATGACACAACCCCAAACACAGTCTCAAACACTGCCGTCGCAAAGCACGGGGCATGACAGAACACCGGCGCAAACTAAGATACAGGCACGACCGCAGAGTAAGGCTCAGACTGTGCAAAACAAACCCGCACAGGCACAGATCAACCCCTCGGGCCAACCACAAGCTAGTGGTAAAACACAGGCAGCTGGTAAAGCACAGCCAGTGCAGAACAAGCCTTCGGCGCAGAATAATCCACAGGGACAACCGACACAACAGACTCCGAATAAGGCATCGGCGCAGAATAAATCACTGGCGCAGGCACAGAATAAAACACAGGTACAGAATAAATCACAAGCACAAATACAAGCACAGACACAAGCTATGCCGTCGCAGACACAGGCACAAACGGGTGCGGCGCCAACTGCCTCAGCGCCCGCGGAGAGGTTTTTCCCCGAGATCCCAAAGAAGCCAAAGGGGGCGAATGGCTAGTTATGTGAACTGGAGAGTATCTTAGTAATTAACCAAATAAAGTATATAAAATCTTACATCGCAGACGTTACGATCCCCCTTTACATGCGCGCAACAGAATCTAAACAATATAATGAGAGCGAGTAAATGAGTGATACAATTGCACCGAAGCTATATATTGTGATCGACTGAGCAGAGCCCGAGGGTTAAGGGTTTTGGTCTGGCCTACCAAGACCTAGGCCAGGATTTGGGCTGACCAGACCATTTATCAATTTTGTGTCATCAATAGTTATGTATGTGTTCCCACAAGAATGACATATTACATGACACGGTTATACACGCTACAACACTTGTTTTATTACCTGTTTATGGACCGATAATGAATTGTAGTGTACGTCTAGATATATTCTCAAGAAAAC
>NW_014039563.1:21849-25059 GCF_001186125.1 Sphaeroforma arctica JP610 | reverse complement strand
ATATTCGCTGAGGTAGTCAGACTGAGCTGCTGAACGGGGCTAAGACGTTCGTATGCAGCCGTATCCAAGGTGGCGTTGGGGCAAGGATCGACGGGGCGTTCGATGATGACGTTTTCTCATCGCCCCTGCTTTTGTACTCCAATCAAGTATCGCTTCTACGCAGGTGAACCTCATCGTTTCAATAACCAGCCTGCCCCGATTTCTACTTGAATTTATGAGCGATATATTACAACCCTATTTATAAATTTAATAACAAGCCCAAGTACACCGGTCGCATCAGTGAACCCGGCGAAACAAAGGCCCGGCTCGTATAGTTGCGGCCCGGAAAGGCCATTCTCATAACAAAAAAAGGTTGGGAGAACCCAAAACCAGACCAGATACAGTTCTAACATTTATGACTTGTTCTGGTCTGGTTTCGGGTTAACAGATGAGAGCAATCAACGTTAATGAGGAGTCGCCCTTTTCTAGCTCTAAATAAATACCTTTTTTTTTCGGTTTCAAAATTCGTATCCTTCCTCGCTATTCCGATAACAGCCACAGAGGTGCACGTCCGCTTGTCTATGCCCATACTGATGCCACAGTCATGTGTTTATCAATGCACGTCAAGTAGTATTTAAATCGCATACTACTGTTTCAAATAGCAGTTTAAAAAGGTCTGCGAAGCTTCATCGTACCTGCCACAGATGAGTACTTTCGCAACAATACCAGTAATGTGTATACTTATATACAGACAAAAATTGAGTCAAGTAGTATTTAACCGCATACTAATGTTTTATTTCACAGTCCTAGTCTAATGGGGCCGGCAGAGTGCTTTGCAGTAGCTGCCACAGGTGTGTATTTCCGCTGGCGTACGGTTTTAAATTCAAGGTCTACGAAGGCCGGAGGATTGGCACGATGTACCGCCACAAGGTGAATACTTTCGCAGCCGGAGGTTCACAGCGCCATAGCTGCGTGTTTCACGAGCAAGTCAAAGACTGTGCATATTACGGCAATAGCAAAGTCGCATATCATTACCATGCCAACCTCAAATGCCTGTCACATCGTTGTGCTGACACATCATATCTTTGAGCGTGCACACGATCCCCCGCTCGTTAAGGCCAAGCTTGGGTAGATACCACAGTGGCGCCAACTATCTATCAATTTACTAAGCTAGAATAGCGGGTTTTGTTCCTCTTGTATGACTTCGCAGTGGCCGGCCTGCAAGCAAGAGGGGAGGAAACTAGGATTAAACACTACGTTTAAGGCGCGTTTATCAGAGTTGAACATCTGAGGCAGATGGATTTCAGCTGTTCGAAGATACAATCTAACGATTCAAGACACATCACATGGATACGGAAATTGATCGATGCCAAAGAAGTAGCCGCGAGAATAGCTTTGAGAATCGAATTCCGGACACGGTCTCAGAGCAATGATATAGGGCGCGCAAGAGAAGTTGTACCTTTGTATACGTCAATACAAAGTATCCATTGCCAAACAGTATATACCAAAATGACAAACACAGAACGTGTGACTACCTAAACCATAAAGAGCACTTCATCACACCTTTTTCTATATACAAATATGCAATGGGATAATCGATTTCATCACCGCTCTAAATATATATATACACGACCCGTAATATACGTACATATATAAACCACATACGTTAATCCCCCAGGCCCACTCATCATCGACTCGTTCGGATCGTCCGCCGAATCATCGCCATCCACATCTATCGTTTCACTATAGCTCTGCGCCTTAAATGGCCCCTCTCTACCCGTGCGGCCACGCTTCTTTCCTTTGCCCTTACTCGCGTTCGCAGCACTCCGGTATGCGTGAGTGTTCCCATCAAAATCGGAAGTTGTATATGTCCGAGACGCTCTCCGCGATTTCTGTGTGCGTGCGTCGGTGTGCTTGTGCAGACCCGGCGACTCATGCTCGACTGACGAAGAAGTAGTACTTCTCCGCCTGCTACGCCTAGCCGGTGATATACTCTGCCTATTAGAATGGCCCGGTACATTACTAATCGGGCCGCTCCGTGGTGCTCTCATGTCCTCGATGGTGTACTGTGCGCGCGCGGACTTTGATGACGTCTTATGTTTGTCTGTATGTGTTTGTATGTGTTTTTTGTCGCCGAGTGTGGGATGTGTGTCGGGTTTCATATCGGTATGCTCGTCACTCTTGTGATCAGCCAAAAAGGCTAAATCGGGCCGATTCACCATGAACTCGGTCAAATCGTCCTTATCATCGAGCTCCACGATATCCTGATGCCTCCTCTGAGACTTTTTAACACTATTCCCGCTTACCCCATAATTATCCATCGTGTTCCGTTGTCCCTTGCATTTCTCCTTCTTATGCCTACTTTTCCCGCCTTTTTCTCGGTCCGATCGATCTGTTTGTCGTGACCCTGGTCTGGGCGTGTTTGCTGCACTCTTGTTTAGTCCATGGCGTTTCATACTTTCAGCAAGTATATTCGTCCGCTCAAGACCCAGCATGATCTGTTTCTTCCCACGCCCCCTATCCTTCTTCGGTTTATCTTCATCATTACTTTCGGACTCCCACTCCAGTTCGCCCAACCGTCCCGCAATTGGTCCATGCGATACCGCTTTGCTTCTACTGTTTACTGGTGACTTACTTTGTGCTCTCGACCCGGAATCCTCGGCCACTTCGTTATCGCTATCTATCGTCACCACGCGAGTTTTTATTTTGGCCCTACTTACACCACCACGAGGCTCGTCATCGCTGATAGTAATGCTTTGCTCATAGGGCACCTCCCCACTCCCACTCTTTGTCGCTGCTATTGGAGACAGTGACCTAGAAAAGCGCCCGTCTTTTCGACTATGCGCACGAGGACTCGCAATCTGTGTCGAGTTGATTCCTGCTCCCTGTGCCTTTGGCTTGCTAGCATGTATGTCACTAATCAATCTGGGTGCATTCAGGACCTTTTCCGAGCGGAAAGGGTTGCTATCTGTGGTGAGTGTACTTAAACTTGACTGCATGTAATCTGATGAAGAGTGTTTCCTCTTTATAGGCTTCGCATTGGTACTGATATTCGACTGTGTCCTGTCTAGTGAAGGACGTTTCAACTGTGCTGGCTTCGCCTTCTCGCTGTGTTGTTCATGTAATTTACGGTCCGGTTGGGCTGACGGTACCGGCTGTGACGTAGCCGTTGATTGAGGTGTGATCTGTAAGTGGCAATGAAGTTGATTTGGATTCAAATATACTACTGAT
>NW_014039563.1:15572-20722 GCF_001186125.1 Sphaeroforma arctica JP610 | reverse complement strand
ATATTTATACATACATACATACATACATACATACATACATACATACATACATACATACATATATATATATATATACATATACATATACATATACATATACATACACATACATAACACCTACATACATACATACATACATACATACATACATACAGACATACATACATACATACATACATACATACATACATACATACATACATACATACATACATACATACATACATACATACATACATACATACAGACATACATGCATACATGCATACATACATACATACATACATACATACATACATACATGCATGCATACAAACATACGTACACACACATACATACGCACACACATAAACATACACATACATACGTAGATACATATACATACATAAGATATACAAACATATACACATACATACATACATACATACACAAAAATACATACATACACATAAAATACATTCATATATAAATACATGCATACTTACAACAAAACATACATACACACATACACAGACACAGACACAGACACAGACACAGAAACAGACCCAGACATATATATATATATATATTATGGGATATTATAACTATATAATACAATAAGAATATTATAATAATAATAACGAAAATAATAATAATAGTAAAATAAATAAATAAACAATAATAATAATAATAAGAAAAAGAATAATAATAATAATAATATAAACAAGATTAAGAATAAGAATAATAATAATAGTAATAATAATAATAAGAATAATAATATATGACATATATATCAGTGTCGTGTATCAAGCCACCTTACCAAATGACTCGATCACAGGTCCTCTCGTATATGCGTGACGTATTAGGTCTGCATAGCGAGACCGTCAATAAATTCATTAAATGAATAGTTGCCAAATAGACCAGAAAATAAACACAAACATAAGCGTATACAATATTCTTGGTTTACACAAACCCCTATCCACGGCCAATTTCCAGGATTGCTTCTATGAAAGATAAAGACACATTGAGTGTACATATATCAATCTGAGTGGGCACAAACTTATCTATCTCGACGAATGTTCAGTCTACAATCTTGGCCTGGTTACACCGAATAGTGGCGCACATAGTTTCAAACAACCTGAGACAATGCACACGGTGATAGACGTAAGCTGTACTACAAGCACAACTAGACTAAGCAGAATATTATGTATATGCCAACACACTCCCAAATTCTCAAAATCTCACACACACCTTTATCACGCTCGTTGGTACCGACCCCTTCACCGTAGGAATGAAAAACTTGGCCTTCCTACCGCCCTTGCAACTCAATTCTTGCAGCTTTCTAATCGTCCCCGGTTCCAGGTTAGCCCTCCCCAACGTAGCATACGGCGAGGACTTCGGTGCTCTGTCCAACGAGAGGTTGTTCAGCTTTGCTGTCACCCCCCCTTTCGTACTAGTGGTACTGGCTGGCGTAGTCGTGGGTGCAGAGGCGTGTGCAACAGGGTGGAGGAGGCGCGGTTTGTTTGGTGTTTGTATGTGTGTTTGTGTATATGGTCGTGCTTTAGAGCTTTCGGTAGGCCTGTAAGGGCCCTGTGTGGCATACCGTGATTCGCCCTGTCCAATCACTACTTTCTTTTTCTTCTCCGGGGCTGCCTGGTTTGTGAGTCCGGGTGCGGTTGCCCCTGACATACTCTGTTTCTCTAACTTTGGTGTTGTAGTGGTTTTAACTACAACATCGGGCCGATCTGTGCTCCCGACTACCATACTTGATGTGATGGGTTGCTCGAGTTTCCCTTTTCTTTGCGTATGTGAAGTGTCGTACTTTGTATCTGGCTGCAGAGAATGCTTGTATTGGACACTGGTGCTGTTTGTGAGAACGCCCGTTAAACCCGTCCCGTCAAGATCTTTGGTCCCACTCACACCACTGTATATATCCTTCATCTTCTCCTCCATTGCAGACCCAGACATCCGCATGTCTTCATCTTCTGGCACACTTCCTTTGCCCTCCATGGGCCCATGCGTCCCCGTGACAACCCCTTTATGTGCAACTCCTGTATCATCCAGTTCATACACTTTCCTACTCACTCCCACATCCACACTCTGCTTCTCTACTCCAGGTCTACTCTCACCCAGGGTATTATCATCTTTACCTGGCATTGGATCTCTGCCAGTCATCGACTCCGCACTCTCTTTACCTGTCTCTGTATTTATCATGTTGCCCAATACCCGCGATCGTGCCGGCACCTCTGCCGTGTTTGTACTCTTCTTCGGGGGTGCACTGCCTACGCCAATAACCACCTTCTTCTTCCCATCGGTAGTCTGTGAGACAATGTCCATCTCCGAAAACGACTTCTCTGCCGTATGTATCGCATTCGCTGTCGTGTGTAACGCCTGTTGTTGTGTCTCATACCATCCTCTATCCTTGGTGTTATCGGAACTAATTGCCTCATTGCGGTTCTTGCCACTTGCACCCCTGCCCAACATTGAAGTACTACTAACTACGTCTACGTGGTTCACAGAAGCGGGATCAACGTCCTTGCTGACCGCATCAGTAAGGTCATGCGTACTGACATTGGTGACAAAGGAGTCTTTATCTTCCCGCATATGGTCAGGAAGTGCCCTAGGAAGTGCCCTATCCATAATCTCTGGGTTAGAGTGATCGCCTCCATTACCTTCCCCACTGTCTTCGTCCTCCGCACTTTCCGAAGTGTCGACATTAATATGCTCACCTACACCATCCGACAGACGAGACGGTTCTTCGTCGGGTTTGTATCCGGCTGTGTCCGTGTGCGTGAGTTCGGTTGTATCCGATTCTACATCTACATGTTCATTTGTGGGCATACGTGCGTGTTCGACTACACTTCCCTCTGGTGGAATGTTACTGTCGCTGTACGGAGATTCGTCTGGCACATCCACGACGTCAGAGCTTTGTGCGCGCGTCCCTAACAGCACCGGCGGCGGTGGCGACATATCATCCGTGCGTAGGAGTGAATCGCCTGCTATATATACATTAGCTTGAGAGGAAGAGGGGGTCATGATTTTGGCCTCCTTTAACGTGTCTATTTTTAAGGGTGTTGGGGGTTTTGGATCAGACTCGGGTGCAAGGTCTGTGGGGCTGGCGGCTGTGTCGCTCGTGTTATTCTGTTTCTTGTATGCGTACTCAGTGAGCACTGTGGAGGTGCTGCTCGGCTTGATGGCCTCTGCAGAGAGTGATGAAGAATGCGATAAAGAAAGTGAATGCACAATACGAGTAGATTGACCTCAACATGCCTGCAAAATCGAGAGTAATAAAGAAAGCGACGGAGCAAGATACTATAGAATAGGATTCGATTGACCTCGATGCGTGTGCAGAATTACAAGGAAGAAAGAATGCGACATGGTAGTTGGTTATACGATAGGACTGGGTCTGACCTAGACGCAACTGCAGAGTTGTCGCGTGTTTTGTTGAACTGCATAAAAAGAACTAATTCAAGCGTGTACATATGCAAGAATATATAACTAATCTCAGCATATAAGTTATAGTATGTACATTCGTATGTATCTATGAAGGCGACTATGTTAGTTGAGGTTGCAATTGCCGCACCATTTGGTCATGATGCGATAGCAGAAAGCAGTGAAATGTCAAATCCTGTTATACTACACTGAAGTACACGCAACTATCACACAACAATCACATGTGTGAACGTAATGGGGTTTACACCCAACATATCTCGTGCAACGTCCGTCGGACAGTTCCCTGACATTGCTATTATAACACACTTGTTCTCCATGCTACCAACAGCGCCAGGAGCAGCAATTTCTTTTCCAACACATGCAATCGTATTATTGCCACGGGCAAATTTCCTGGGAACAGATGCAGGCAATTTCTGTTTTCCTTTACCTGCAGATATCCTCTGGTAGTTCTCCAGACTTCCTATAAGTACCGTTGGCATGGCTTTCACAGATTGGCTCATGTCCACAGTACTTTTATCGGCCCCAATTTGGTTTTCGTGGTTTCGGCGAGCCCTCGCGGCTATCCCAGTTCCAATAATTTTCGGTCCGCTTGACGTACCCGATTTCGTGCCAGAATTAGTACCGGAATCATTAGAAATGGATGTGAGTGGCTGTGATTCATCAGAAATGGCCATGTTTGTGCCCGCATCCCCACTTTTAGTCAAGCTTTTACCGTCAGAATTTAGTACCGATAATTCTGTTCCATTAGATCTAATTGCAACTGGCCCTGATTTAACCGAAGTGGGCAGGGCTGCTGTGTCGGGTGCAGCGGCAGCCTCGTCATCACTGCTGGCCAGATCAATGACTTGGTTGCTTTCTGTCAGTGTTTAAGATTGTAGAATTGAATTTAAAAGCTAACAATGAAATCAGATCTGCACAGAGCAATAGTCCAATATATGTATGCCGACGCCCTAGTCAGTATTGCAAACAAGTAGACTCGGTCTGTGTGCAATAACGGCATACTTTTACACGATGTCAACGCCATCCATAGCAGAGGCGAACTAAAATGTGATCAAAGACGTATTGAGACGGCACACCAACTGTTGAAGAGGTTCATTTCACTCGACAGATAGCATACACGGATATATGACATGCATCATGAACCCAGACAATCTCCGGTAGTATCACAGTCAGTACTTTGAAACTGTACTGACATTGTTTGGTGGTTCATTCGTACTTGCCTATGATATACGCTGACCAGAAGTTTTCGCACAAAACGCTGTCATATAGTGCGCGGCTATATTAAAAAATTCAATAAAGTGCATCATTGTTGACACATGCAGGCATCCAAATCAACACAGTTTGTACACTACATCTACGCAAGCAACTTTTTCAGTGAATTACCTGTACACATATACCCACACCCAGATACTACAGAAACAAGCAATGTCTACGTGTATCGCTCATACCCGGTACAGAAGCCTCCATCACTCCTGCATTCTCGTCTTTATTCTTTAAATAAGTCTTCAACAAATTCTCGTCAGCTTCGGGACTCAAGGGCTTCTTCAAAGGCGAAGGCATTGACGACTGCATGGTCGAGCAAATGTGATTCAGAAAGCGCTCGTAGCAGACAAATTTCCTTACATAATACGCATAGACAAACACAAACACAAACACAAACACAAGCATAAGCACACAGGCACACACACCGAGAGAGAGACAGACACACACACACACAC
>NW_014039563.1:11674-15251 GCF_001186125.1 Sphaeroforma arctica JP610 | reverse complement strand
ACGACACACACACGACGAGAGAGACAACACACACACACACACACTATACACACACACATATATATATATATATATATATATATATATATATATATATATATACATACATGCATATATATTACACAGCGAGCGCAAGTTTAATACCTACCGCAGATCCGCTTCTCGATCTAGCTGGATCCTGCCTCGTTTTCGGCTTCTTCATCGGTGGAGGTGAAGTCGAGTAACGTTCGGGGTCTGAGTCCTGCTGTTTAGAATATGAAACAAGGAATTAAACAGAAAACACTTCTCTTGTTTAACTTCTAATCGGTTATAAATTTTAAACTTCTATCTACAGTAGCCTATTATATCCAAATTGCATGGACAGATACAGTTGTATATTTTCTCCTCCTGATATACTTTGCATATAGTTAGCCGGTATGAATCCTCTCACGACTCAAAATCCAACAGCCCAGACCACCCAAGGTCATATCTCAGTGAAAATAGCTTCATATGCACTAAATTTTTCTTATGTACATCTGTACTATTACGTATGATCTAGCGTCGCTCGCATTGCCGAATGCACCATTCCGTCCCATTTCATATTCCACAACCAACTTTAACATTTTCGGGAACTTACCTGAGCATCCATTGCTTCTCCCTTCAATTTCTCCACAGGTTTAGCTATACCCTGATCTCGCGCACTATCAAACGCATCATTCTGCCTGTGCTGAGCGGTGTTAGCCAGACTGCTGTTGTACCCCACAGGTTCGCTCAACGCAGTTGCTTCGGGCGGCAATAGAGGTCCCGGAAGCGGGGATTGATTGCGCTTTCTACCCATGCCAACAGGCTTGGTAATCGAGCCTTTGCCCATACCTGTGATTTTATGACTCTGTGTGTGCGTGTACTCTAGTGAATGTACACTTGCTTGGACAGGCTGTTTGTCTCCTGCCTCAGCAGTAGTGCCAACTACGTCCTCACCGTCATTGTCCTGAATCGTGCGCTGACCAGACTGGGCAAGTGGACGCGTTAGCACCCTGGGACTCACTTCGGCATTCGCCCGGAGGGCCGGCAAGGGCTTGCCCATAGGCATATCGACATCGTCCTCACTTCCCTGGCTACCTATCTTCTCTTTTCCCGTATCTTCATCTCCATCTCCGTCGACACTACCAGTGGCGCTGTTGTGTGCACTGTTACTGCCAGTATCGTTCCCATCGCTTTCGTAGTTGCCTATGGTGGCTAGTACAGTCGAGGTGGTGTCGACCTGGTTGGCGGTACCCACAGGTAGTTCACTGCTTCCCACAGTCGGAATATCTGGCGTAGGACCGATGATCTGCTCAAAAAAACAAAAAACAAAACAAAAATCGGGTTAAAATTGTTAAGTAAGAGCGTGGCGGGATTCCAAGTTTTAAAGTTAGTGGGTCCGGAAGTGCACTGCTTCCCACAGTGAGCATATTTGTCCGTGTAGTACCGAGGATCTGCACACGAATATTGAACCAAGGTACACTTGATAAGTATGGGCACTGCAGTAGCGGGCATACAAGCACCATAGCTTCGAACGAGTATTGTTATAGGCAGGTTCGGAAATGTACTGCTTCACGCGGTGGGGATATTTGAACGACACTGGATCTACACAAGTTCATAGAAACAATCTAGTGAGTATTCAATTGTAGCACCCGAACTACGGATAATATCGTACAGAGCACGTTTTGAAGAAAGTTGGTTCGGGAGTGCACATATTTTTGGCACGGTTGGGACCGAAAATTTGGACAAGATTGTTGAAATGGTCTCCACAAAGGCGCTGAAACTCAGATCAACATATCATTCCAGTCTAAGTGGATTCACAACCTTGAACGTCCATCTGTATTCACCTTTACATATTTTATGCGTAGGCAAATACATATGACAGGTCACTGATCTGAAATTTTGTGTACACACAGTTGGGGTTTCATAGACCGGTTGTATTGGCTATGTGATCTTCCTTACCCTCTTAACAGGTTGTGGTGGAGATGTATCAGCATTCACATCTCCTGGCGCTGGTAGTTCAGGTGCGGCTTCTGCAAAGGAGGGTGTTCCGGGAATTAGGGGAGGTCATTCATTATTCATCGATCGAGAATAGCTATACGAAGATGCATGCCTACGTCAAGAGGCTTCAGATGTATTCGTTCATACAAAGTTTAATTAGCATGTACACACGTATAATACATACATATTACTGCGTATGACCGTTTGTTGATGCTTAAAAATCACAACAATACGACATCTGGATACCGAATTTGACAGCGTAAAGTCATTGCAGAAGAATGTGTTTGTGATTCTCAGTATGTCTAGAGCTACTTCGGATCTCAAACGAAGCAACTGGTGCAAATCAAGGAGTGATAGTAGGTCCTCAAACAGTCAGACATCAGCAAATATACAACAACAAACCATTTACTAGTATACCCTTGTATTTATGGATTCATTGAAAGAGATACTTCGATTCATACAGATACAAGCAACTAAGAAAGCACCTTCTAGACCATTCCACCTTTAGAAACGTAATTGATTGTAGAAAACAAGCGCCCAAACAAGCATGTGGCCTATAGCCCCGTACATACATTGCCAGCACCGGCCGACCATTTGCGCAAACAAGCATCTACCTACAAGAATACGTGCATATATACACAGCACATACAGAAGCTCGGAATGGGTTTCTTATATATCACTGTTCTTGAACATTAAACAAGGTAGTTATGCATGACTGTGATTGTATATGTTGAATTTTCATGTGCCATACAAACAAACACACCTTGAACCGGAGATTTGACTGGCTTTCCGTCCCTATTCTGCTGGAGCTGTAAAATCGTGCCATAGGTGAAGTGTCAGATATCCTCAAAATCTACAGGTATAATCAAAATGGTTGGCAACTACATTGAAATATTAAGCTCCTTGGGAAAGGATAAGGATTTTTAAATGCAATTTTGGAACAGGGGGCCATACATAGTATCTGTATTTGGATGCTTCAATGTAGATAAGGCGGTTTATACAGTCGTGGTATTGGATGAGAGCCGATAAAATGCATATATGTATCTATACAATTGAAAAATGTATACATATATATATAAATATATATACTACAACTGTGAATACTCGGAGTTATATCTTACAACGTTCTTAAATATTGTAATATGGTATACTATAAGTAAATATCTATATATCCTTTCATATTTCTAAGCAATTAAAAGCATTATAGACACAAATATTTTTTACCCGGATTTCACATATTTAAAGTGTAATCTGAACATGTAAGTGATTCAACGAAAGAGCGCGCATTTAGACCATACATTGAGCGCAAGACACTTGTCGCGGATCTCTTTTCGTTTGTTCTTGATGATAGATGGTTTGAACCAATCTGACGCATCCATTGGTATTTTGGTGCATTTCAACGGATTGACAATCTGCGACTCGACAAACTGCAGCAGAAACAACCCGCAATCTACCGAATTCGCCTGCTGTGGGACCTGCAAGTCGCAAAAATGTAGAATATCCAAAAAGTAATGCGATATCAGTACAATATACATATACATATATGGATATACACATATATATATATATATATATA
>NW_014039563.1:7376-11156 GCF_001186125.1 Sphaeroforma arctica JP610 | reverse complement strand
CATATATATATATATATATATATTAATACACATTTGTTTAAACACACTCTGTTAACTTACATGAGCGTACGTAGCCTTAAAATCTCGGTTGGTGAAATTGATAGGTGGCTCGCCTTTGGGTAGACGTTTACGGTTCCATTCTCGAGTGAGGTATCTGTACATAATGGGTGGAATGACCAAACATTCGTGAACAACCGGTTAAACCGAACCAATGAGATCAGAGCACGGTCAAATAGACCAACCAAAATTCAAGAAATTGGTGTTACATCGTATAGAACTTACTCTCTGATATGAGCAGCCACTTTAGGCCTCCTGTCTGGAATGAGGGAGTCCATAATAACAATCAATCCTCTCTCTCTGCTCGTAGTCGAATGTGAAATGATGTATTAGTGTTTGCCACTTATACAGGTTACGAATTCTTTTATGAGAGCAAAATTGTTCGTCTATGTGTGATGGTACATGAATATAGAAAACAATGTATGTGTACGCAAATAAGGCTAACCTCGCGTATGCATGCAGTTGTGTATAGTGGCGAATGAGTATAGTTATGGATGTGAGTGTACAAGTATACAAGTATACTCCTCAGACATACGTACACAATGAAAGTAAATATGGGCACTCATGCATTCATACATCGGCAACGACAACTATATATATCCTTACAACTGAAGCAAAAACAAGTGAATAATATGCGCACTTCAGTGTCACACAAAGCAAAACCCGATACAAGAGAAGCACAAAGACATATTAGAGCCCCTGTATGGGGTTTGAAAGATACACTCAGCCTATTACACAATAAAAGCCAAACACGAAACTTGTACGTTGGTCGTAGCACAGTGTTATAGAAACTTATGCGTACGATGGTTTCTGCCAAAAACAAAACAAAACAAACAGTGTCCACATAATATATACATACATACATGTATATATATATATATATATATATATATAAATGTATAATATAATTAAGCATTGCGCTTCGCATTATACACACCCAGGTTCAAACTCCTCTTGTTCCGCCTCCGAATCGTCGGAATCCGGCCCTTCCAGCTTTACTTTGCCTTTGCTCTGTTTCGAGTTTTGCACATCACTTTTTGCACTGTCCTCAGTACCATCTTGTTGATCCTTGTCTTTAGAATTTTCTTTCACTTCATCTTTGGAGAGTGGCTTGGCGTGGTACTGGCGCGGCATGAACACAATAATGAGGTACCAATGGGCGCTGTATAAACCAAATTATTATTACATGAGATCAAGCTGCCAATAAAAGGATACTCATAGTTGCCTATGGCCTATCATATGCTATAGGAATCAAGTGTCTGTGGGCCAGAGTTACTAACCACTGTCATCAATACCGCGTGGTTCATCTTCGACTTCAAGGGTCTGTATGACCAGGACATAGTACAGACTCGAACAATATGGCAAGATATAAATGGGCTTCGAGTGAAAATAAAGAAGTTACTTTACTGAATTTGAAGTACGATATTTGCAACCACTGCCTTCGATTGACCTTAACAATGTAAATGGAGTGCACATGCTTGGACAAGGAAACTACAACATTTGTGATATCAATGTTTTTTTATATATACGGGTATGCAAGTACACATATAACATGGAAATCGTTTAACTTACTGTTGATTGATGGGAATAAACAACAGCTTCTTTGAGAAAATATCGACCTTTCTAGTCCATCGTTCCACCCTGTTGTACATGGCATCATACTTTCCCTCAGTGTCGCTGTAGTAGAGAGAATAAATACCAATTATTGGCAATGAAGTATTTATTATCAGTGTACAAATATACACGATATAGCTACACAATTATAGACGATATAATGAAATCTTACTTGATTTTCCCTTACAAAGTTGAAGTCTCCAGCTAATCTCAACTGTGAGCCTTAACAGCTATGTCTTAATCCAACAATAGACACAAGAACCTCAAACCGCATAATATTTTTCATAACTGTATCGCGGCAGTATAGCAAGTCAATATCGACAGCAAATACTTCACAAATGATATCGTGTCGTAAAGTATAATTGAATTGCTACATTAGGGGCAATCGATACTGATTTTAGAATGATGAGGGGGTCTAGTGTTTCAATCTCAAACTCAAGACATCCCAAATAACATAGGAACTATATCCGAGGTGCACGAGTACATGGCAACATATGCATATATATTATATGCATATATATAATATGCATATATATAATATCAAAATATAATAATATAATAATATAATAATACTATAATATAATAATATAATATTATAATATAATAATATAATAATATAAAAATTTAATAATTTAATAATATATATATATAAAAGCTTGTAATGATACGTATATACCAGCTGATATATTCTTGCATAAATACGGGACTTACAGGTTGTAAAAACTTTCCATAGGGGGTGCGGAAGTCAGCTTCGAGTAGAAATAAGAGTTGTACACGTGCACCTCGGCTCTCCTTTTAGGGCTGCATTTCTCAACCAAAATTACCCTGTAGTGTGAAAATTGACAACAACAAGTTAATGAATGAGAATAGCAGTCCTATAGCAAAAGAGCAGCAAGGTTAAGAAATTGAATAGCATTGTTAAGCAATGAGACGGGCAATTTTAAGAAATGGGAACTGCAATGTTGAACCCTCGCGCAGTTTTTGAGATTATATGATCTCAACCACTACATACCCCGTGTACAAAGGTCACACACACAGAGCAACTCGACAAAGATATGGTACTTTTTGACATTTAGAGAGTATATGGTTGAGCATGCAGTGCAGATACCCAGAGCACAAAACTGAAAATCAGTGTTCGTGCTTGAGCGCTTCACAAGAAAACGGTCTATAGAAACAAGTTATGCTTTGATTTCAATACGTCCCGTGTTCTGTGTGACCAAAACGATCACTGTAGTGCTTTTTGATACGTCCACACCTGAGCATCCAGTGCAGATATTCATATCACAAATGAAAAACACTGCGGTGATCGTGCTTGGTCACACAAAATATGAGTCCATAGAATATGATATGCCTTGATTTCAACACGTATATACCTGAGCATCCAATGTAGATGCTCAGAGCACCCGATAGAAAACACATCACTGCTTGCGTATGAAAACCACAAGAACGAAGTCAGTCGATAGGAGTATGCCAAGATATAACGTTCAGGACGTGTATTGCTGGATATACAAAGTGAATATTTCATGCACAAAGCATAAAACAAATCCGCCCTCGTGTACGGAAGCCAGATGAAATACGAGTCCATAGAACTATGACATGTATAGACCTCAGAAAATATGTGCAGTACAGTAACTCAGAGCACAAAACAGACTACACCACATAACCCGTATATGGATATAACAGAAAGGACGAGTCGATAAAACATAATATAAACTAACATTCAGAAAGCAAAGTGCAGATACTCGAGTGCGCAAAATATAAAGTACTACAGTGCTCGTGCAGAAACGTCACAGAGAACAACCTCATAATTGGTACATGTTTTGCTTAGAAAGAGTATAGTGACCATGCTATCCTTCAGGGTAAATGATATTAAAATTTACAAAGCTAGTACATGGATTGCACGCAAAGTCATAATATATGTGTGATAATTCAACGTCAACAGAACTGCAAATAATACTTTCAAAGCAAAGATACTATAGACTTACAAGTCACTTGGGCGCATTGATACAGACCAATTCACAGACTGTGATGGAGAGCATACCCTCCAAAATAGCAAAAACGAGATTTAAAAAGATATACAGGGCACTCTAATGTAACAATATATCATAT
>NW_014039563.1:0-2292 GCF_001186125.1 Sphaeroforma arctica JP610 | reverse complement strand
ATATATATATATAGCTATAAGGATACCTCTTGTCCTTGATTCCCTTGACTTCCCAGCGGATGGTTTGTCAGCATTCAGTTTCGTGCCTGAGCGTCTGCGTGCACCATTCGGATCGTCTAAGCTCACAGAGTTGTCTGGTGGTCCTTCGTCAATTGTTTTTGGGGAATTTTTTCCCTCCCACTAGCATATACAGAAATGTATTAAAAAAAATCGATCAACTACTGAATGCTATTGTTGATTTACGATATACTTTGTAACCTAAAACCGGTAGAAAATCCGAGTATGTGATGAAATGGCGATGTGTGCAAATCATCCTTGAGGTTGTACGTGCTCCATTCGGATAGCTTAAGCTCAGAGTTTTCAGATGGTCCTAAATCAGCTGTTTCTTGAAGAATTCTGCCCTCTCAGTAGCATGTGCAGAAGTGTATAAAATATTAATCGGTTGCCGCATGTTGCTAACAATCATGATATAATCTGGTAGAATACCACCAAATGGTAAAGCTGATGAGATGCTGATGTACGCGAATCACTCTTGGCTTTTATGAGTCTCAGATGAAGTGTTTGGTTAAAATCAAATGAGAATCGGTGGCTCTATTCAGCAGTATTTTGATGATGCTTCCTTACTTTCTGCTTGATGTGAAGATAACCAAATGTGAGACAATCACTATATGGCAATGTCTCGAACGTCCACGGATACAGACTTATATGCGTAAAAACCAGTGTGAAAGGAGTAAGCAAGAGAGTTGATGTGTGTGAAGTGTCCAAGACTCTCTGTATTCTAAACATGCACAAACGAGCTCACATCCGCCTTATACCGGCGGTACCTCAAAATAATGTCCCATCCCGCTTACGTGAACGCAAGTATGTCTACACAGTGCCTACTAACTATGACAAGGAGACGCGGGGGGGGGAGGTGGGATTGATTTGCCACAAAATAATTCCCTCCCTATCCATCTAGTCCCGACATAGTAAAGCTATAATCCCCAACGAATATGAAGCCTTCCTCAGGCGCATATGAAGCCTGATGCGCAGTCATAATATATTCCGAATTAAAATAAATATATTTATCCCTATAAATCACAATAGTGAATGATTGATGGATGACAATGCTTGCACATACGGCAATCAGCACAAAGGAAGACTTTAGAAGAAGAAGAAAAATACTCACCAACATGTACTTCGATCAGATGGTGATGATTGTGAGTACAACCCAATTTCCAATATGCATACACACCCACCCACACACACACACGTGTGCCCACACATATACGCACACACACACATATATATATATATATATACATATATATAAATATACATCCATCCATCCATACATCCATCCATCCATACATCCATCCGTCCATACGTACATGCATTCATACACACACACACACACACATACATACATACATATACATACATACATATATACATAAATATATATATATATATACATATAATATATATTACTCGTGACATTTTGATATCCTTCTGAAATTATATATACCTTACAAATTATGTGCATACCTTGACCGTTGGCCTTCCCCTTGGAGCTCTATCAGGAGCTGACTGGAGGTAACTCATAGCCATTGATCTATGCGGAGGGCGGCTGGAGATTGGTGTCAGTGCCTTGAGATGTTCCTTGGCCTCAATCAACCTGTGGGGTTACATGGGCAAATTGTGAGCAACAAGTGTAAGTAGGTTTATTTCTCGTTTTGATTGTATGCGTAAGTTAGCGTGTGTGTCGCTTTGATTCTGTGTGTACGTCGGTACATGTGCCTTTACAATTGTATGCGTATGGGATTGTGCCCGCGCCTGGATGTGTACCGGCTAGTAAATGGGCGAGCGTGTGCGGTGAAAATATGCAAGTGTACACGATCAACGTGTGTATTTGTACATTTGTGCGTTCTTATGCACATATAGACTGCTTTGTCTGTTACCCTTAACAAGTGTTGGGTATTTACGTATGTTTTGAATTTGTGTATATTATTTTGCTCCGAGTTTCATTGTTTGATGTACCCATGTGTGTCAATTCTACGTGTAGAGATGCGTACGTCTGCACGTAGTGCACGTAAGTGCGTAAAATTATCGTATGATGAGAGATAATTGCTAATCGAATTAGCTGTGATTGTGAGAAAGAAACGGTAGCTTTTATGTACACCATGCATCCAAAAACACACCATGCAAACAAACAAATAATGCGACAAAAAGTACAAGCAACATATATAAGGATGAGTTATATATATGTGTGTGTGTGTGTGTGTGTGTGTGTATACTTATATATAAATATAT
>NW_014039564.1:22731-26999 GCF_001186125.1 Sphaeroforma arctica JP610 | reverse complement strand
ATATATGGATAGATAGATATGTTTTTGTCAGTTGTAGAAAACACCTAAACGCATTTACTTGTTGCGCTGATTGTGTATTAGGGTTTGGGTCAATTGATTTACATCTGTGCAAATAATACAACCTCGCATTCATATGGAAGTGTGTACATATTGTTCCACCTGCCTTGTCAAAACAATTTATGTCAGTTTTGTTCATATTTGCCAGACATTTGCATATAATACACACTTTGACGCAGGCAGTTGTGATGCTCTGAATCTTACAGACCAATTGCTTTTGTAGTGCCGCACGTTAAGAAAAAAGCTTCAACGCATAGGTATGGTATATTCGACACAGTCTACCTGTGACTCATTATGACTTGAGTTGGAGCACAAATAGGCCTTGTCGTTCGACCAGATACTGGATCAGTCACATAAACAATTGATAGGAGGTATCAACACATGTTGCCCGCTAAAAGTGGGTCGGATTAAAATATCACCCCTGAGTCTTTAAGTACGGTGTATATAGGTACATACGTACATGAATTTTACATATCCATATATCCTTCCGAGCAATAACCTTCTCAATGAACTAATTCTGCAGACTCTGTCATGCTGGGCCGAAGAAGGATCCATGTCGAGTCTGCTTCCAAACAAACAAAATGTCACAGATTTCTCCACGAATGGGCTGTCGTCTCTTGACACACTTGCTGTGAGCTCCGCAGCCAAGGTTGCTGATATACACAGCGTTGCTAGGCAACGGAACCTACCCCCAGATGCACGATGTATTGTCTGCGATCAGAAAATCAAGACCACCTCTACGAGAGAGGCCTGTGGCTGTACCCGTAAGTGTGACGTGTGTATATATACATTTTGGCATACGTATTTTAGATGAGATGTTTGTCTTTCGGGGTACATACACATGACTTGTAGATATATGATATAGCCTTGCACACTTATGCATAATTTGCAAATCCGTCACGTGGAGTTATTGCAACGAGGATAGACTCTTCTATTGAATTGTCACAGAAGTATAGTGGTGAACTGATAGTGTAAATATGTAACAAACAATGAAGTTGCTTTGAAAATCGTTGTTGAATGGTCTAGTGTGTACTCAACTTAATTTTCTGATGCGTGTACATAATTTACCTAATTTCCTTTGATATTGATGGTGTGTTCTCTACTTACTTTATTTTATTTAATACTGCTGATGTGTGTACATAATTTACCTAATTTCCTTTGATCGTGATGGTGTGTACTCTACTTACTATATTTTCTTAAATACTGCTGATGTGTGTACATAATTTACCTAATTTCCTTTGATACTGATGGTGTGTACTCTACTTACTTTATTTTCTTTAATACTGCTGATGTGTGTACATAATTTACCTAATTTCCTTTAATATCGAGGGATTGTACTCTACTTACTTTATTTTCTTTTCTACTGCTGATGTGTGTACATAATTTACCTAATTTTCTTTGATATTGATGGTGTGTACTCTACTTATTAATTTTCTTTTATTATGATGTGTGTACTTGATTCATTTAATTTTCTTTTATTCTTCATCTAATTGTCGTTTATACTACTGATGTGTACGTACATCCAAGCCCTGGTGCTTGCAGTTGAATGCAAGTTTAGCGAAGCTTATGCTTGCTGCTTTGAGGAAACTATTTTTCAACTATGGTCTTTGTAGACTCTTTGACCATGTGTTTTGTCACTATACACACACACAAGCGAAGGTTATAGGCAGTTGTTTCGTCGTAATTGCAACTCTATCTACGTCAAGTCGGGAATCGTCTACTTAACTATAATCTCCCAGCTGACCTTACATATTCGATCCAATTCCAAACATTCGTTGTGCTTACAGCGCTGGTTGCGATCGGTTCCGTGCAGCTCCAGCACTCTAACTCTACTCTACCCTATTACCTGCATGCGTACTCTACCCTATTGCACGCCATACACACACCCATGTGTGGGCTGTGAGCTGCCTGTCCATGCTTGCTGTATGTTGTACTAATTACTTTTACCTGACCACTATGCACCCTCATACGACACAGAGTGTGGCCTGCTGTTCCATGACGACTGCTACTACGTCTCGCAGGGATGGGACAGCACCAGCAAACAGGTGCTCACACGCACTCTCGCCAATTCACTCTCCAAAGCCAACGCACAAGAGTTTGATTCACACGCGCAAAGTAAGGGGTTACATGCAACAGCACCACTACACCGAGACAGTGCGAATACATTGCAGACGGAGAGAGCATCGCCACAGGAGGAGCAGTTCCCACCAACCCAGCCACAGCACACTCAGGATCAAGCACAAGACCAGCCACAGGCACACCAGCGAGCTAAGCAGCACCACAAGCCACAGACACAGACACAGACAAAGACACAGACACCAAACAAAGTACAGGGGCACCACAGACAGGACACGCAGGAGGGGTTGGCACAGAGTCTGAACAACCAGAGCGTGCGATTCAACACGGCAACGGACAAGCAAGTGCCGTCAGTCGGGGCGGCGAAGAAGCCCAAGCAAAACGGCGGTGCCTGTAGTCCCGCGACTGACAGGAGTTTTATAGTAACGAGTACAAGTACACACACCACTGATCATGAGGGGTTTGACACTACCACGCTATCGACTAGAAGCCTGCTAAATTTAAGCTCTAATGAGCACCCACCACCCTCCCCAACCACGCTAGCTAGCACCGCTAAGTCCACCCTACAGCCACTGTCCCGTCTGCTGACCAAACCAGCCTTGGTCGCCACGCGCGCGCGCAAACGCGCAGCGTCCAGGGGCGAGAAAGACGGCACGAACATAATCCGCCCACTCACGCTCACACAGCAAGCCACTCCCCTGCAGTCCCAGTCACTGGTCAGTCTACCGGGGATGGGACAAATGGGTAAAGCCGATACACTCAGGCCCAAGTCAAGCCAGGACGCGTTGCTGTTGGCGGAGTTGGTGAGCCAGGCACAGACCCAACGGCAGAAGCTTACGCTGACACCACTGCCGCAACGCCCGCTGTTTCACACGCGGTGTCGACGCAAGGAGGCGAGTGCGTTAGAGCGAGAGGGCCGAATCACCAGGAGCAGTTTACTATTTATCAGAGATCGCTGGGCTGCGGAGCTGAAATATCGGAGCGGGTTCCGGCAATTGCAACGGTGTGTGGGAGCGTTGGCAAAGATATGTGGCCAAGGTGTTTTATACAAATGGCCGGATGTATATATGTATGTGCTTGTTCCTGTCATATTTAGTACACATATTGTGGGGAGAGGACTCTGTTACTGTTAATAGTCTGATATGTATCCTAGATTGCTGGGCTGCGGTACTGTAGTGTGGGTTGCGACATTTATAACAACAGGAGTGGGTAGTGGTACTGATATATGTCAGATTTGAACATCGATTGATACTATATATGTTTGTGCTGAGTGTTGATTCCCCTGGCTACCACATACTGAACTAAACACCGAACACCCTGCCCACTCGTAGGATCTTGCTGGCACTGCTAGTTGCCCTGTTTAAATAATATAAACATTACAATGCAGACTACGAATGCACGCATACTGCCATACAACCCAGCCACAGCATTGCATTCCCCTGACTATCACACTCTGAACTAAACACGAAACACTGCGCACTCGCAGGGTCTTGCTGGCACTGCTGGCCATCTTGGACAAACACATCGACCTCAACCGAGACTGTGACTACCATCCACTATGGCTAACACATCTCATGACGAGTGCACTGCTGAGTGACTCGGGCAATGAGCACCATCCACCATTCACACTGGAGTCAGCGTCCTGCGACGAGGCGTGGGATATACTCACGGAGGGTAAGTCGGGGACACTGTGTGTGGCGCATGTAGGTGGTGTGTGTATTCAGTCGCTGTATACTACATCTATCTATGGGTATAGTGGTATAGGTGTAGAAGTATAACTGGGTCAAAGTTGATTTTCCTTTTTGAGGTACCCCCTTCCCCAGTGCAATGGAGTTGAGCACCTACGGTGTATTCCTGGAAGCCTATGGTCCAAGTCCTACGGTACAACTTTTTAGAAAAACTTTCGTAAGTCGGAGAGTCCCTCCCACCCCCGAGGAGAGTGACCCAGTTTTATAACCCCTTGATATGTAATGTATATGCATGTATACAATCCGATATGTATGTACGTAATCTATAGTGATCTCAGTACATTATATATATATATATATATATATATGTGTGTGTGTGTGTGTGTGTGTGTGTGTGTGTGTGTGTGTGTGTGTGTATATATATATATATATATATATATATATATA
>NW_014039564.1:1515-22711 GCF_001186125.1 Sphaeroforma arctica JP610 | reverse complement strand
TATATATATATATATATATATATATATATATATATATATATATATATATATATATATATATATATATATATATATATATATATATATACATATATATATATATATATATATTGTATATTATATATATATGAGAATATTCCGATACGTGAACGTAAAGTATATACTCGATACATACAATTGTGGTGAATTCCATACACACTTGCATAAACCCTAAACAAACTGCCATGCGTGGATAGTTTCATACGACCAAATTTACACATATCGGCTTTATAATATTGTATAAAAGCTCAACAAGTTGTTTTTAGACACGCTGAAATGATGCACAAAATTATACACTGGCAATGCACAAGCCTACTAGAAGCACTACAAGCGGACATACTCGTACAACCTTCTGCAGCAAGCTACAGTTGAGATACGCTGGCTTAGGCACAGGTATCCCAACGCACGCACAACACATACGTACATACATTCTTATGCAACCAGCAATACAGTACTAATTGCAGGTATATACGATGTGCAGTACTATGGTTTACAGGAACACGTACATACACGCATACTTATACAATATACAATACGGTATCAATTGCAGGTATATACGATGTGCAGTACTATGGACTGGCCATGCACGTGTCTCTGGGGAGCATCTCGCCCAGGGACATAGCCCACCAGTTTGTGCTGCAGGATACTATCGGGTTTAATCGCATTCAAGTTGACGAGCTGAAAGGTGGCAAGTTCACCAAGGACGATAAGAAGGAAACTGCCCCCAATGTGGTATGTGTGTGAGTATAGAACGAGGCCCCCATACTGGTGTTAAAAATGGGGCTGTACCAAATACAAGGCCCGTATTGCCAGCAGACTGTATGCATGTATTTAAGTACGTATATAGCAGGGGGTTCAAGGGGATGGGTGAAGTGTGTGCAGTGCTACATACGCGGTGTCGTAGTTTCAATAGTTAGGGGCAATGTGAGCAGATACAACAACGATTCCCAAGAGAGCGTACTGCGAGTAGGGATCGGTAGACTACAGTACGAAACGGAAGACGGGGAATGTTTTGTGATGTGATTTCAGGGGTCTTTTCATAGGGTATTACATTTAAATATACACTCGAGATGGCTTGTGCAGATGACTCTTTGCCGCACAGAGAAACTAAGAGACAACACCTGCCATGTCTCAGTGGTCTCATGATGTGTATGCCTTCAGCCCCACCACCCAATGTATACATATCTTCATCTGTACCATATACTTCTATTTTGCGTACTGTTCACTCTGTCCTTATATTGCGTATATGCTGATAGATACTATATCCTTGTATATCGTATATGCTGATAGATCCTCTATCCTTGTATAGCGTATATACTGATAGATGCTCTATCCTTGTATAGCGTATATGCTGATAGATCCTCTGTCCTTGTATAGCGTATATGCTGATGGATACTATATCCTTGTATAGCGTATATGCTGATAGATGCGCACACCCTGCGTATATACTATATTGATGACACAGGTCGCGTTCATCGCCCAGTTCAACGAGATGACGATGTTTGCCATCCACGCCATCTTGGCCAAGCTTGACATCCGACAGCGCGTGGCGGAGGTGGAGTACTTTGTCACAGTGGCACAGACGTGCAGAGAGCTCTATGACTTCAATGCAGTGAAGGCCGTGTTGGGAGCCCTGCAGTCTGCCCCAATTTACAGGTACGCTGCAGTTCGGTACATGCTATGGGGCCGCACGTGGCAATTGGTGTGATGGGAAGCGTTGGGGTTTGCGTAGGGTTCCCAAAGTATAGAGCGCTTCCTATGTTTGTTCTTGTATACGTGCATATATAATAGCAAAATCTGAGCTCTAAACCCTAAACTCTTAAACCATGAAACCCTAAAATCCTAAAACACATAATAGCGAAAGCTTACACACCCCATCTCGCTTCAATAAGTATACTGTACACGGACTAAAAATGACATCGGTAGGTATCGCCATGACGGTGTAATGTCACAACAACTAGATGCTGAGGCTCATTTATACACTAATACGCATAGGTGTATCCTATATCGTTTGACGCACACATACATAGCATATCGACTCACGTCCACATATACAGATGTAGTTCTGTTGCACACAAACTCACTTCACTTCCGCATATGTACTGTATGTACGCAGGCTTAGGTCTACGTGGGCAGGTATCAACAAAACGGTGCAGAAACAGTACGACGAGATGTGTGTACTCATGGGAGAGGATAACAACTTTACAGCGCTTCGCGAAGCATACAGCAACGCACGCGCACATGTGTCAGGGACTATCACGCACACACAAACGCTCACAGATACAAACACGTCTCCTACGTACGCGCCGGATGTGGCGACTACTACACCTATGTCCCTGTGTGTCAGCATGGGTATGAGCATCCAGGAAAATGTATTGCCTAACAAAGGTTCATCCTCAAAGTTATCTGCACAGACTGACACACACGCACACACACTATCACAGCCCTATACGCAATCACAAGCACACACACGCACACACACACACACGCGCGCGCCCATACCCTCCACCATGGTCACGCCCAGTATTGGTAACATAAGTGCCGATGTGGCCATCTGCACCGGAAGGTGTACCAAGAACAGTAGTACCATGAACAAGCGAAATAGCACCCCAGCCGCCTCAGCCAGCCCAACCACCACAACCACCCCTACGTCTCCCATGCGATCATGCTCGCCGAACGGGTCACGTTCAGGGTCACCAACACACACCCAAACACATATATCCAAGCATTCTCCGTCACGTGGGCGTGCATCCAGCCCAACGTACACGCCTGCGCACTCTCAGCGAGAAAGGAGACGGCTACGCGGCAGTAGTAGCAGTGGCACAAGCACGACGCGCATGGAGAGTGTATCGAAAAGCCCCGTGAGAGGGAGTTCCGGGGGTGCGGGGGAGTGGTCTACGGGGGGCGGTGATATGGGGTATGGAGAAGGTGGAAGTAGTAGAGGTAGTCATATGGGTTATTTGGAATACCCAGAAGAGGATACGGAGAGACGCTCATTGCTACACACGTTGACACATCTGAACACGATCGACAGTGTGGGGTGTGAGAGTGGGAGTGTTGGTGGTTGCCATGTTAACGATGGGTTGGGCACTGGCACGCCCACACCGACGATGACACCCGTGCTGACACCGACACGTCCGCTGAGTGTGAATATGAATGCATCTGCGAGTGTAGAGGTTGATCTGTGTATACCTACACACATACACACTCGCGCAGATACGAATACACCACCACCACCTACAGATGTAGAAACTCACACACAAACACACGAAGCTTCACTCGGTGTATCGGATGCAGGTGCAACCGATGAAAGACCCGCAAGCAGCACCGTAGCACACACACCCAACGACGATACAGATAACGCACCTGAAAGCCTGATGGGGGGCGGAAAAGGTATTGTAACTGGCGACAGCGAAGATGTCAGTGCGTGTGCTGAACCTCCATCGAAGGGCCGTAGCCGTACTAAGGCAGGCCCAGACACTCTGGTGCCGAGAGCGATACCTTTCTTGGGCATGTTTTTGACGGATCTGATATATGCGGATGTGGCGCTGGCGGACAACAAGGAGGAGCGAGACAAGCAGACCATCGAGATCATCGAACGTAGTGGCGTGGGGGCGCAAGTGGTTGAGAAGGAAGCACGTATGCGTGCACGGGCCCAAGCAGCGCGGCTGACCCAGGCCAACAGCACGGATATAGGGGACGTTTTGGGGGCATCTAAGAGTGAAGAGGTTGGGGTACATGAGGCGGAGTGTACCATCTACGAGGCAATGCACACGCACGGTACGAGTGTGTACTCTAGCACTACCACCAGTCTGTGTACCGTGGGGACCAATAGCATAGACAGCCTGTGTACCGGAATGGGATTGGGAGTGGATATCGGGACGGGCGTAGGAGGGGTTGATAAACCCTCCAGGCAAGACTTCAGCATGTCTATGGACGATACCCTGTTAGACAGCAACGCTAGCGGGGCCAGTCACCACAAGTATTCGGGTGTACATGCAAACAGCACGTACAGTCGCGGTGCTTCTGCAAGCACAGATGCATTGGGTGTTGCGCTCGGTGAGCATCGCAAGTCAATTCGGACCCACTCGGATGTGCCCTCGCGCAAACGGGAGGGGGTGTCCCATGCACTCGAAGCATTCAATGACAGTCTGGGGGACAGCCTCGTATATGGCCACGAGGGGTATGTGCACGTGTATGTGGAGTATGTGTATGCAGACTTGTGACTGTGTATACATACGTGTATTCTTCAAGTGTATGTACGTATATGTGGAGTTTGTGTATACAGACATGTGACTTGTCCTTGATACACAGGATTTACAACTGTCATCTTATCTTTTCCGTCAACGCGCCCACCATTTCACGCAGGATTCCAGACAAGAACAGTTAGACGATATTTGCTCATATACGGGTAACTCGTGTATAGATCACCTTCGCTACATAGAATAAACTGAAGTTGTTTGTTCCAAAATAACACATATCTGCACCTGGTTTCTATTGTACAGCAAATCTCGAGCCGCGAAGACAGACACAAAGCTCAATATACCTACTACCAGGGTGCGTGCATGGTCAAATGGAATATGGTACAAGGCAAAGGAGCCTTCATGGGAAGCAGTCAATGCCCAGCCCAGAACGCGTACACCTGTGTCTGAGAAGAAGGACTTGGGTGCACAGACAGGTGCAAATAGCAGCCGCCCTACAGCGAGGGTGAAGCAAGGGGGTAGGAAGGCTACCAGCAGTGCACATTTGAGACCCATTGTGGGCCTGTCCAGTTATATGCAAGGGCTGTCAAGATTCACAGTGTTGATGGATGAGCGAGAGGCGTATAACCTGTCCCTGCGATGCGAGCCGAAGGCTGACCGCACGCATAGGCCTGAGCAGCAGTGGAAGGTGGGTGTTGGCACGTGATTCGGTCATCATATTGAGATTCCGATTCATTGTTTATCCCCACGAAAGCAGAATACAACTTCGCATAGGCACAAACCAAACAACTCATCCAAATTTAACTCGTTCTACGCAGCAGTTTTCTATTCAACGTCGTGCTCTGCTCTGTATCACTCGCGTGCGTATCCTACAGAGCCGTCTGCAGCATCAAGTTGATTGTACCAATTCGTCCCAATGGCGAACTATAGTTCGAACGAGGCTACTAGATTCACCTTTACATTTATAAATGATTTAAAAAAATTATATATCAGCCAGTAGATGGCGATTGAAGAACAGGCGGGCAGCGACACACCACTCATATTATATTGTACCGTTTGCTACGTATTCATCTTGCAGGTGATCGATCCAAAACTGTTCGACACTGACTCACTCCATGGGAGCACGCCGGATACGATACTCAAAGCACTAAACATATTCGATGAGAGGCTCGACCGTTTGCATATGCGCTTGCAAAGGTAGGATCTAGCTCTCGCTAAGGTGTGGGGCACGCTGCAAATGTGACTATGGCAAACTGGATGGTGCTTGTGCTGTGGCTTGGCTGCTTGTGTAGCCGGCTGTTTTCTGCGCGCATACACATATTATATATTGTAGATAACCAAAGCTGGATATGTATGTAGTCGCATCTATTCTGTGAATGCGATGCATACACTCATGGATGCAAGCACAGCTGAACAGAAGGTTCCGCGTTGTGAAGCAAAACAGATGCGCAAGTCCAATAGATTATCAGTCTCTGTGCATATTTATGTAGGTTTTGTACTATAAAATTACGTAGTGCATGTGTGGGTGTGCTAAAGTGTTAGATGCGCAAGTCCAATAGATTATCAGTCTCTGTGCATATTTATGTAGGTTCTGTACTATACAAGTACGTAGTGCACGTGTGGGTGTACTTAAGTGTTAGATGCGCAGTCCAATAGATTGTCAGTCTCTGTGCATATTTATGTAGTTTTTGTACTATACAAGTACGCAGTGCACTGTACGTACAGAGAGGTAAGTTTGCGGTATTCATCTCAACACGAGCGTTTTTATATCTGGAGATTGATTCGAATCGGCATACTTACATCAGTTGGAACTGAATTATTCGGTTGTATTCCGAAGACTTTCCTCCCACCCACTGCATTATCTGCAATTTGTGAGTTAAGCTTTAAAGGTATAGATGCGTATTGTCATTTCTAATGATAGATACATGGGTGAAAAACATCAGTGGACGCACTGGTTAGATAAAGAATCGAGCTTCTGCATCACCCGCTACTAAACTACCGACTGACTATCACCTGCTCAACAATGCATAGCCTAGCTGTATCGAATAATCAGTCCAAAGGCGAATGACCATGGTTTGTCGTAAACACTGCTAAGCGAAAGCTTATACTTTCCAGCAGTATTTTTTTTCTAGCAAGACCCCTCCCACGTTCGAAGATGTAGCTCTCGCCACGTTTGATATCATGTGCGCAGTTGTGCGCCTTAGGATACCAGGCTTAACCCATGGCAGATGTCAAACGAAACGGCAAACGTGGACACAACAAGCTGCTGCATATAGTACGGTCAATTTGTGAACTTATTGCTTGGTTTTTAACTCAGCTATGTGTATGTAAGAGGTATATGAAACATAGATACACCCTGGCAGGCGCGAAGGAGATAGTAATGTGTATGCATTGAATTCAGCTTTCATACTCTTCCATTCAATTATTCAATCCATTCAGCTACGAACTTGCAGCACCCGTGTATCTAAACCGCGTACTTCGTTTTATCCATTTGCCACTTAAGCTACAAAACGATGAACGATGCACCTGACAGCAGCTCACGCGATTGCCTCGTGCCACTGCCGCCTGGACCAACCGCTGTCACCATCACAGACGACAATGAAAACGTATGCCATGCATGTGCAATCCCACAGTATCATACGACATGTCAATGAAAACGTATGCCATGCATGTGCAATCCCACAGTATCATACGACATGTTAATGAAAACGTATGCCACGCATGCGCATACTTGCACTTTGTACGTAGGCTGTCTACTCAGCCCACTCAAGTATGAGGTTTAATCCCCACAGTATCATACGGTATGCCGGTCTGCGCCAGTGTCGTTTGTTCTAGCGCCATAAGTACTACAGGAATGATTTGCTATCGAGTTCACTGGTCGCTGTCACTCCTCGCTTACGTTCTCTGCTTTGCGTTCGTTTTCTTCATCGCAAAATTGTCCTCTGAGATTGACAAATTCCTTTACTTTTTAATCAAATGAAGGATAAGAGTGTACGTTGCTGCGTTTATGAAATATCATCCGCATATACTTCTAGAAGTGATTGCATTACTTTTGTATTTTATCGTTAATAACTCTTTAATTATTATCCTAGTGGCCTGTCTTTAACATGATGGCAATACCTTTTTATTTTACAATCCACTGTCGATTTACAAACAGAGAGTACTCGAATAGTGCAACACCATAATATAAGGAAGACGTTGTGTGTGTATATGTGTTCTATTGCTTATCGCCTGAACTATACCAACGCACGCGCTACGTTATATTAACTCAACTACAGTCAATAGAAAAGCACATCTACAAAGATCAACAATTTATCACCAGCGTGAGGTTTACAGAATCGAATTAGCAAGCAGTCCCATCTTACCTTGACGGATCCACACACACCCATTGAGTAAGACATCACACACAGATGAGATATTCTTTCTCAGATGAAGCACGCACGTCTCAATGATGCACTGACTCTCTTATGTAATTTTTTGGTCATTGCTTACAGCTGTGGTCGTTCCAGTTGCACATTACACAACTGCGCCGGATGTACAAACAGGCCATTGCAGCGCAGAAGATCACAGCCCCTGCATCGCCAAACACACCCAAGGCTTCGCAGACTGTGGTAGGCGAACAGGCAGATGACACAGAGGAGAAAATTACTTCCTTGGCAACCGACCCATGTTGCCATGACAACGACGGACGGGCGGGCGGCGAGAGGCATACACTCGCGCTTCGTCCGTGCGGCAGCATTGATTCGACGTCCATGCCGGCGTTGCCTAGCAACCGGATGGCCAATGGTATTGATAAGAAGCGCGAATCGTTTACTTCCAATGCGAGTACGATAGGCCCAACGACAGATAACCCCTCAACGACACGAGAGGGGCGACCACCACGACCAAGCAGCATTGACCTCAACAAGCACAGAGCCGACAAGACCGCTGAGGTGTGTTGGGGGTGTACTTTAGAGTATATGCCGCTCAGATAGCGGGATTTATTTTTACTTTGCGAAATTCTCGAGTGTCAAAGGAATTCGATATCGTTGAATGTCCTGTGCTGGGTTTGCGCATGTCGCGTGTGCTGTGGATGTCATGCCGGCTGATGTATACTTTACCGGTACCTTTTGAAACAGATCATTGATCGGATAGGATCCAAAACATGTGCTACTGAAGTGGCACACCTTTTCTGATTCTGATACCACCACGTGTCCGTTGGAAGCCACTCGGATTTAAAATTTAAAGGTTTAGGGAGTAGGTTTTTAGCGTTAGAAATTACTATCACTTTTCTTGTCACTTGCGACCTATGCCCCATACATCAGAACTGTACTAAATCGACCTGCTTTTCGATTTCACAGTACTCCGATGAGGTGCCCGCGTCGCCCAAAACTCGCAACAAACGAGGTAAGATACTCAGCCCAATTTGCATTTTGTCGTCAGGTTGGATAGTGAAAGGCGTGTTTTCTCTCCGCCTCTCATTGCATTCATGTCGTAATAGTGGATAAAGACAGGCTTGATGATTCTCCGCATCTCGCTGCATTGAATAAGCCAAAAAAAAAAAATTTGAAAGCTATGGCACAATTAAGACCTCTCATCAGAGCCTTGATACAAACCATTGGGGGATGACATACACGCCAGTATAGAAATACCGCTTATCTTGGCACATTTGTGTCTTCTTTTGTGGCTTGCTCAATGACTCTTTTGCGGCGTGCGCTCATCGGGGAGGTTGTACCCGTATCTGTAGCTGCCAACTTCCCTCCAATCAGTCTACCTCCTTGCCGCCCATCACCACATACCAGAGTATCGGGCACACACCGATGTGAATTGGGTTTTTAAGTATATGAAGTATATCTGCTTGCTAACCCTCTATCCGCTGAATACAGCAAATAGAGTATTGCCGCATACGCTGAAACTAACCCACCACCTTTACCCCAGGTTGGCACGCATTCTTCGGACGGTCAAAGAAGCAAGGTCATAAAAACAGTGTCCCTGGGACAACTTCACAGCAAATGTCTCAGCTGTCGCTAGCCACATCAATTCGTGCGTATGATGTGCGCAACGAAATTGTACAGTTATATAAATGAGTGTGATATTCTGAATATAATGCACATATGTGTTAGTCCCTGCGTGTATTGCGGCGCTACTAGGAAGCCATTGATTTCTCATGTACATATCGAGCATACTATGCATGCCCACTTGACTATAGATGCATACTTCTGCGTGATCGAGGGAACCATCGATACTCTCGAGTACATAGGTAGACGTGTTCGTACTTATAATCCACACCTTCGGTGTGGCCAAAGGATGTGAAATGATTGTGCGCTTGAGTGGCAGAGGGCAAGATACCAATTTCTCAATTTTAGGCATTTGACAATCCATAGATCATAGAGCAAGCACGGCTACTCAGGGGATTCAAAATCCAGAAAGAGATAGTACGTTAATAGACAACGCTATGTCTCGGATATAATATAACTGATGTATCTTTAAGCCGTCAACATCACAAAACAGCGCAACAACGCACATTATGCATCATACAGGCGTTGCACTCTATCCTGACGCATACCGCCTCGAAACCGTACTTTCAACCTGTTACAGAGCCTGAGACCAAGAACACGCCAGATGGGCAACCAAGCGAACCAGCAACCACACCGCAGAAAGAGGTGCTAGACGACACCCCTATACGCCGCTTCAAATCGATGGAGAGTGTGTTCCGGGTGTCGAAGCAGAACAAGGTTTTCCCCAATACCGGGATGAATACCGGTACGCAAGTGCAAGAAGGCTGTCAGGCAGCACACAGACAACAAGGGAATAAGGTGTCGGGATTTGGTGTAAATGGGAAACAGAGACTCAGTGTTAGCTCAGACGCGATAGACAACCTGGAGCTGCAGACGCGTACGCAAACACGCGCACTGGCAGACACACTCGCGCTGGCGAATGCGCACAGCGCTCTGAGTGAAGATAAAGACGCATTGCAGTTCAAAGGAAGGGGGAGCGTGACGGCTGGAACAAACACGAATATGAATGCGTTGGGCCGGAGAGCGACCAAGCGACTGCTCAATAGGAAGAAGAGTGTGAAGGTGAGATATGCCGACCAGGAGACGAACAAGGTGGCCCTGACGGCCACTGTGAGTGTGCAGATGTCTGCGACCGTGCACTTTGCCACCAGCCAAGCAACGGACACAGCCCATCCCCTGAGCGTTAGCACCCTCCAGCTGAATGTTGACTCGGCTGCGCCAAAGAGCACACTATCAACCACCCAGACACACTCGCCCACTCCTACGACGCGCGTACACTCTGAGTTCCCCAGTGGCCGGCGTCTGGTGCGCAATAGCATCGCATCACTGTGTCCGGGCCAACTCGAGAAGCAGAGCGGGTACGCTGACGAGGCATTCTTCGACAATCCCGTGTACACTCCCGCCCGGCGCAAAAGATCAGACGCGCAAACCCACACGCGGGTCTATTCCCCACCGACTGGTAATCTACATCCGGCGTCGCACGCAAATAGCGCGCGAAATATGCACACTCGCCGCGAGACCAACACGCGCGTTCAAGCGCCCAGCAGTGGCCCTAGATATCCTTTGAGCAATTGCTTGCACGCTGTCGCTGATCCCAAACACCGACGCGGCAACTCGAGTCGCGTGTGTGCACAAGCCAGAAGTCCAGACAAGGCGCCTGTGGATCACCGGAGAATAGAAGGGACTGTGTTGGACGAGCCGCAAATGCAAGGTATGGACAGACTGAAGAGCAGGGCTAAGAGTATGTACAGCCGAATGAACGAAGGCGAGTATGCAGCTGCGTGGACTGCTTCGAGGTACTCTGTGGGGCCTGCCGGTGGGGTCGGTCGGCGGCGGAGTTCCGAGAGCAGTGTGAGTACTTGTGAGCAGGAGTGTGGGAGTGCTGAGGCTGCGGACACTCTGAGCTGGCGTGTCAACCCGCTCCAATACGAGCGGATGGTACTTGTAGACGACAGCGGCCGCCCTACCCACACCCCCACCCCCAACGCCAGCCCCTGGGAGCCAGTACACGCGAGTGCCAATGCAAATTCGGCTGACAGAGACCGCGCACATCACGCGTTAGACACACGCTTCATCGCACTGCCAAGTACAGATAGCAGTGCGTCTACCGAGACCGTGTCTTCCCAGGGGAAGGCATCGCGTATGAGTTTGTCGATGTCCCCGCCGTCGGTGCGGCGGGAAAGTGTCCGGTCTGTGCTTGTGGATCCGATCTGTCTGTCAGGGGACGAGGCGAGCGATGCCGATTCAGCTGATGCAGCCGATGCTGAAAGGCGCGAGGGCCATGGCTATGAGCAGGCCCAACAAACATACGAAGATCAGTGTGGGGAACAACCGGGTGAGCACAGTTTGCAAGATGCTCGAGCGTTGGAAGGGGCTGGGCTAGACCGCGTGCGTGACAGCGAGACAGGCGATGCAGACCTGAACGCAACCAACTCAGAGGCACGGGGCATATGGACCAATGCAGGCCAGCCCACACGTGGGACAGGCACTGGAGTGCATGGGGATGACCGCGAGATGCGCCGGAATACAGTCAACGCCGGAGCTTACGACGAGAGTGGCTCGGAAAGCAGACGTGTGGTCTCAGACTGTGCGCAGGGGATGGCAGAGACGGAGTGTCGCGAGTCTGTTGCCCCGACGCCCGTCACGCCGCGTGTGATCCACAGAGATGTGCTAGACAGCTACGTACCAGATAACGAGCACGGGAAAGTATCAGATAGCCTACACAAGGCCAACACACACAGTACAGACAACCGGCTGGTTTGTGACGTGGGCAGGGGCATGCATAACACGCTCGATGACATGCCCCATGCGCCCGTGGGAAAAGCATTCTCGTTCGGAAGTGAGAGCCTCATGGCACGCAAGGATAGCAGAGGCAGTGATAATACACTGGACAGCGCATCTCGCTCACGAGACGTGTCTATCACCGGCAGCCGTACCATCAGCCTCAGCAGCGCCAGCGCGTTGAACAACATCCACAGTCGGACCTCCGGGAACAGTCTGCGTGCGTCCCTGACCAACAACAGTCGGTCGAGCACCAGCAGTAGCATTGCGGACAAGCTCAAGCACTCGCCCGATGTGGTAGGTAAGGTCACCCGTGCGCGTTCGTTCTTCGAGTGTCTGCCCACGACTGTCTCGCCCAACCCAAGTGTATTGCGGCGTGAGAGAGATGTGCAGTACAAGACGTACTCGCACACACGCGCGGTGATAGAGAGTGCGTGCGAGGATGAGTCACTTATTTTGAAACATCGTAGGCGGACAGACGAGGACCTGCGGAGTGGATCAGGGGCGCACAGTAGTGTGCGCACACGTGTACGCAGCTATGCACAGCCACCCGGCGAAACAAACATAGCAAGGTGAGTGTGGGAAACAAGCATAGCAAGGTGAGTGTGGACACCCCACTGCGGTGGACATTCTGTATCGATCGTGTCCGCGCACCAGTAATGTTATAGTGTGTGTGTGTGTGCTGTTGTTCTTGCTCCTGGTTCTATGCACACGTGTATAAGCTGGCAGTTGTGGGTGAGTGTGCGCTTGACGACTCGCCATACATACACCGCAAGTTCAGTATACAGCTGCTAGTAGTAGCCGGTCGGACGACGTGGCCGTATACGTATACGCATGAGCAGCATTCAAGATGGCGCACAGTACGCATACATATGACACCCTCCAAGACACAACTCAGTCTTCGATCTAGGTTCTCCACACAGATTTACATCCACAATTGTTTTGGTCACAGTGGCTTTACTATTTGCCCTCCCACGTGCGGCTGCATCGTTGTCTGACCATTCGTCTAGCTTGGATTTTATCGCTTCATATACTGGTCGGATCCGCTGTCTTGCTCGCTGCAATTGTCGGTAGAACCGACTAGTAGGCCCCGACATGCGTATACGATGATGATATTTCAGGCGTTGAAAATTTGTAAGCAACCCTTCTGACGTTAATATGTAGGTTTCTCTCATGGAGGAGACATCCTGGATAATACAGGCGTGATCACAGAACTCGGAGAAGATTATACTTGTAACGCCATATATATATATATACGAAGTCAGTTATAACCGTACGTATTTGCATCGCTATCTGTCATAGCTAGAATTTCCCCATCGCCACTTATCCGAATCATCCACCACTATCAATTGCTTCAACTCGTTCACCTAACTACCCACCCTCGAAAAATGCTGACTTTCGTACACATTTGCCTTACTCTCCATGCTACAGAAAGGGATCGGCGTTTACAGGCTCGGGTTCAGGGGTTGAAGCAAGCCTAGCCCAGGCAATCTCAGAGCGTCAGCTTGAGCTGCTAAGTCTGAGTGAGATGGTTCTCTACTCCGCACAAACAGGGCCGAGCCAACCGCCCCTGACTCAGACAGAGGCCACCGCCAAGATGCGAGCGCTCATGCACACCCAGGCCACGGCTATCGACACCCTGGTTGGATTGTTATCCCAGGGGTCCGCGTAGATCCGTGCGCATCCAATGTGTAGTATAACGACTGCAAACCAGTGAACATCGTCAAAATACTGGTCTCCACTGTCCCAGCAAACAACAATTGTTCCGCAATTGACCACTGTAGTATACGTCCTTGTGGACCCCATCCACACAGTCGGCAATATCGAGATATCGTCGCCAATGAGACTGTTGGGCGTGACAGAAGATAGGACGCATGCACCTGCGCCATGTGCTGCGACTATCTGAGATATGGATTAGGCTGACTTTGCAACTCGCATCAAAAACCTTGTTTGTAGTGGAAATGGGTTCAGAGAAGTACCCTCACAATCATCTCTATATACGAGAATGATCGATCCCCACCGTCCATACCACATAGTAGCCGGCGTATCAAATAGGGCCTCTAGATCTCCAGAGGAGTGTGCATAAACACTGATATAATAGTACAAAGCAATGTGTAGACAGGGGTACCGCACCTCATAACACGAATTCAACCTGTGAGATATTCAAGTTAAAAGAATGTCCCTGCGTATTCCTTCCGCGGTAGTTTATGTATGTTTATATGCAACGATTAACCTCAACTGCGAGGCACTAAGAAGTGGGTCATATTGCTACAGTATTTTTCAGATCTTCTATATTGTACTAAACACACACATTCGAATTGACCCTTCGTCGGAGCGGACTCCAATAACCAAGCACCGACATATTAAAACTTCTACCATATCACAACAATCACTGTCATTCAATTTTGAACCACATCCCAACAATTCAATACCGACATCACAACAATGCAATATCGGTTCACTGACATTCAAATTGTACACAATCAAAAATGGAAAGTAATTACTAAAGGGAAAGTTAAGATAAAGATTCACGAAGGTCTTCAGTGCTTCGCGAACGAATAACCGAACAGCGCTGGCCTATGGTTTAGTGCTGAATCGTTTATTAATTTGGAAACGACGTTCAGCTGCATCAATTTAAGAATTCCAATTTCTGTAGGGAAGGAAAGGAAATATAATATATCATTTAGAGTATGTTCAATTCGTGGATCACTTCAATATACACTCCGGTATGTCTGTCACAAAAAAATGGTAATAATTCAGTGGTATACCCCAATTTTCCAAATCCCATCATACGTCCACAGTACTAAAAAAAAACCCATGTAGTCTTAACACCACTACAAACACCGCCCGCTTACCTGACTTTTTAAGAACCTCGCCTCGTCATCACCCTCGGGTAAGATCTCCGACCATTTCAGGCCACTTTCAGTCCATACGGCCTTGGCTTTCTCCTCGTTCTCGGTCTTCTGCACATATTTAACCAGAGCAGCAATGGTTTTAGCGGGAGCGTCGCTCATAAGTTCTCCTCGTACTTCCTCTAAGGCGGGCACTTCTTTAACTAATTGTTCCAGCTTGACCAGTCCTGAGAATAGCGCGGAACCCACCACATCTGCGATGTATTCGGGCGCCTTGGGGGCGTCGCATGTGATGTCATCTAAAGCCGGCATCTGCAAGCGAGCAAAGAGAAACAATGTCATTAGTGGGGGGGGCGTAGTAACTCTGGTCTTAAGAGGCAATTCAAACATCGAGCAGTTCGCATTTGTTCTTCCGTGCTGAAACACCTACCAATTCGTTCAATCCCTTGGCGATATCTGAGCCTGTGTGAAGCTTCGCCTCGCTAATAGAAATATACAATTTTGAAATTTTATCGCGCTTGGCCGTCTTCGCTTCTATGGCCTGGTTCAGTACTACATCCGTCATAAGAGGTGCGTGTTGTGCGTTGCCGAGTTCCTTGAGTGTGGTAAGCATGTCCTCTACTTCACCAGACACTATAGCCTGGTTAAGGATGGCCAGGAACTTTTTTTTGAAATCCTCTGGTGACAGCTTGACCTCTTCAGGCTTGGGCACAGCCGGTGCTTCGTTATTCTAAAAACGGTAGGTGACATGGCGAAACACCATAGAATATTAGCAACGGGATAATTGAGAGGGAAAGCTAAGGCTCACATAAATACAAGCATCAGCGTCTATGTTATGCTCATGTACAATACATGCCTTGTAAGAACAAAAGTATGTGTGAATTGATGCCTGCGAATGCAACTTTAGAACTGACTATCAGGAATAGAGAGAGATTTCGTCGATATATAAATAGAATTAGCGCGCACAATGCATCATAGGGTCAGCCGAAACGTAAACTATTCGATTTTTCCCAGTTAGAACTTGCACACTCGAATTCAATTCTATTTTGGAGCAGCTGGCTATCTGATCTCAAAAGGGGGCGATTTTTCTCGCTCACGTTCAATTCTTCAGCGCACGCATAACAAACGGCATAGCAACAGCCTCGGGTACCCGCAATTCAATATATGCGTGCACATTCTTCGATGCATAAGAATGCATTGAGAATTGTCAAACGTAAACACATTATATCTATCCTCAGATGCACACCCATACACACCTGTTTCGGCTTAAGTTGCAATGGACCCCTGAGCTTGGGCGCCTTCTCTTCAGAACTACCGTGATCGTTGAGCATGGAGAAGGCATTGCCCCTCCTGCCCGCACCTGCGGCACCACTACCACTGCCCCCACCGGGACCTAATCTAACACCTCCACTATCTAAAAGGTTAAGGTTCAGTTGTATTAGTAGAGGTCAAGTTGGCCTGAAACCTCCGCCTTCGCCATCTTAAGAGAACGAAGCTTTCGTATTTCAGAGTATTAAACAAGCATACGTGCCTTCTGAGCACATCCATTTTTTCCTCTATTATCTATAAGGTGGACCAATTGTCTATGACGAGTTCGTTGAGGACAAAACAAGCAGGGAGTACTGTGATCTAAAACTGTACCTCACTACGACATTGGACCGAAGAATCAAAGAATAACTATCCGCTCTACGCGTTCACATACAAATACGTTCATATCCACTAAATAATAATTGCATCACATGCATGAACATACCTAAATGGCCGAAGCCTCTACCAGCATTACTATTACCTCCCGGGCCCAGCACAACCCCAGCACCACGGTCACCCTGTGACGGCGCTCGACTCTGTAGCGATCGCAGCGCACCGGCATCCGCCCTCGTGCTCGGTTGCCTCGCCTGTACAGTGTTCCACCCATCGTTGGACTGGTTATTGTTGTTGTTGCTGTTGTTGTTTCCGTAATTATTCTGTTGCCTGCCACCGTACTGGTTATTGCTCCGCGTGCCCCTGCTGTTGTTATCCCTGTTGTGGCTGTCGTGTCTGCCTCCCCCAGCGTGTCTCTGCTCTATTTTCTTGGCTTCTTTGGCCGCCTCCCTGTGGATGTCCTCGATCTTCTTGGGACCGGCATCGCCCTTTCGGGGGACCCACTTCATCCTTCGTAAATCAATGATATCCATAAGAATGCACCGCACACGTGATGACAGGGTCTTCTCCTCGGACAACTCGCGGATACGATCAAAGTACGTATCCATCATCTTCGCCGCGTTGGGCACATCGAGCATCTTACCCACAGTCTCCATCAGATTGCTGAGACACACCAGGTCCTCTTCCTCCGGTAGCTTCTGCTTGCCCTTGCCCTTCAACAGGTCGTATATACACGAATGGATTACCTTCTCATTCAAGATGGACAGCTTAAACAACTCTCCGATGAACTTGATGTTACCCACTTGCCTGAGTTTCGCTCTGACAACCTTCTCGTCCATCTCCTCAGCAGCCACACCCTCCTGAGACGCAAACACCTGCTCACGCTCGAACTCAGTTTGGCATCTGTTCAACAAAGTACGTCTAAACGAGTTGACATTACTCGTCTTGGCCTCACCCTCGCCCTTGAAGTTGTACTTCTGGTTGCTCAAATCCTTACAAAGGCGCGCATACAGCCCAGAAAACCCTGGTTCATCCAAAGCCTTGTCAAATAGCAGGTCAATGACCGCCTTTAACCGGGCCTCGGACGTAATAGGGAGAGACAACAGTTGCTTTCCGATTTTGTCGTACTTCTCCACAGTAAGCTTGTTCAGCAAGGCCTTACCGTTACGTACCATCAACTCTATCTCCATCACCTCCTTCTTTACCTCGTCCTCGATGGCATCCGTATTTATCGCCGCCTTTGGCTTCCAGGCATTCTCGCTACTCTTCGGTAGCGGCACGTACGGCGCCAGAGCCTCTACTTTGCCCTCTCTGTTAATAAACGTGGTGGGTGGCGGTTGGTTCTGTTGGTTATTCCTCTGGTTGTAACCTCTGTTACCACCGCCCCCACGCCTACCCTGAGAGTGTTGCCTCTGTCCCTGACCACCTTGGCCACCCCCGGCCGTATAGTTCCTGGGTGTGCTGAACTGGTGGTTTCTGTCGCCTCCGCCACTCTGCATACGGTTCATGCGTTGACCTCCCGCACGCCCTCCCAGCGGTTGCGGCACTACATCGACAGCCACCTCGGGGTGCATGATCATATCCCTCGGCGCCTTGACAATCAGTGACTTGAACATCTTCAGGAACTCCATCTCGTAGCACTTCTTGCCTGTCTTGTCACTGGGGGACCACGTACCCTCAGGGTACACAGGCTTTACCACCGTGGGTTCGCCCTTCTCAATGGCTGTGAGCTCGCCATCCAAGGCCTTCATCGCTGCGCCCATATTCTTCTTCTCCTCGCCATCTTTGCCCTCAGCATCCACCGGAACCCCAGCCTTAGCTGCTGCCTCCTTCAGACTCTTCTCTTCCGCTTTCTTGGCTTCCTCGGCTTTAGCCTTCTCTTCCTGGGCCTTCTTCTCAGCCGCCTCTTTCTCGACCTTTTCCTTCTCTTCCTGGACCTTTTTCTCAGCCTCCTCCTTGGCCTTCTTTTCAGCCTCCTCCTTGGCCTTCTTTTCAGCCTCCTCCTTGGCCTTCTTTTCAGCCTCCTCCTTGGCCTTCTTTTCAGCCTCTTCCTTAGCCTTCTTCTCCGCTTCTTCCTTGGCTTTTCTCTCAGCCTCTTCCTTGGCTTTTCTCTCGGCCTCCTCCTTTTCCTTCTTCACACGCTCTTCCTCGACCCTCTTCTCCTCCGCCATACGAGCCTCCTCGGCCTTCTTTTCTTTCTCGGCCTTGTCTTTTTCCTCCTGCGCCAACCTCTCTGCCTCTGCCTTCTCCTTGGCTATCCTCTCTTCTTCAGCTTTTGCAGCCCTTTCCTTCTCTTCTTGTGCCTTTTTCTCGGCTTCTGCCGCCTTATCGTCGCTCACTTTTCCCGCCTTAGCGTCAGCCGACTTTGCCTTCTCCTCAGCGGCCTTTGCCTCAGCCTTCTTCACCTGCACCTCTTTGCCAGAGTTCGGGTCTATGATCTGCAATGCACACGACTTGCGCACACGTGGTGGTTGTGTCTGTGTGGTTGGCGCACCTCCCAAGGCCCCGCTGGGCACACCTCCGCCTTGTATACCGCTGTAGTACTGTGTTGGTATACGTGCGTAGGGAACGGTTTGATTGTGAGTGGAGGAGACTGCGTAGAGTGCGTGTATGTGTGCTACACAGTGCAGGTTTGCGTTTCGTGGTACAACCGTGTTACAAGTTCTGTGTATGGTCCGATTGAAAACGTAGCGGAAGGGTGTCCGTGAAGTGCGCGCAAGTACTTATGTGCAATCTTACGTGATGCTGCAAAATTTTCAACACCCAGAACAGCCTTCCTTCAGAGATAAAACGAAACACGCGGTCAACACACTCCAAAGGCCACAAGCTAGCCCCACACCCGTCATACACAATCAATATGAAAAGCAAAGTAGTAGTCAGTCAGACATGAGCAACCGCCCGCGCGAACCCACACCCCGACTTCAGCTTGCATAAACGAAACGAACACACCTGAGTGCCACTAGGCGCGTAGTACGGTTGAGTGTATTGCTGAAACGCCCCGAACTGGGGTGGCGGCACAAACCCGAAATTCGGTCTGATATTGTACGGCATCTGATGGTGGAACTGGCCTCTCCCACCACCCTGTTGCTGCGGAAGCATGCCGTTGCCACCATTGGTTCCTTTCGGCATGTTGGGTCTGGGACCACGTGGCTGGTGCTGCTGGGGTGGGGGTGCGCCTGATTGGTTGGGGTTGAATGGTGGGGGCGCTTGCTGCTGCTGCTGCCCCTGAGGACCTCCTTGACGTGGCTGTTGGGTTAGATATGTAGGTGTGATTAGATTTATGAATGCATGTGAGTGACTGCTTGGTCTGAGGTGAATACTGAGAAGTCTGAATGCACTGGTGTGCATGTGTTTCTTAGCAGCACTACCACGACAGTCTCCGACAAATATAGATCGTGCTTTTTTAGGACTGGCCATATCACACAGAGGTGACAACTATTGGGACAGAGTAACAATCAAACTTTTAAGTACACACGCTCGTACATACACGCACACTGATATACGCAGGGCGCGAGCTCTCACAAGCAGCTGTTTTAATTTTGTACAAAGTTCTTTGAACTTTGCCAGCAATCTCATCAAACATGTAGTGACAATATGAGATCCATGGTGTCTTCCGATTGCCACATACGCCGGAAAATACCAAACACATACAGCACATATACACAAATCTCACTATCTCTTATTGCAAAACAAACCATATTCTTGTCAGTCCCCTGAGCGTTGTCTGCTCCTCTGCTGCCCTCTGTAATATGAAGAAACATCGCCATGAGATAAACATTTGGAGGTCATATCACATAACACAGGCGGGCATCGACACATCATGCAGCAGTTGATTGAGAGTGATTGAGCATTTGATACTACGAGATGGACAACCATGCGACATCACTGAATCATCGCGTAACACGGCTAGTTGTGATTAAGAACTTGGATGCAGCTGTAATTGAATATGAAACAGCAAAGTCTACGCCCAAACACAACCAACCAACCAGCAATAATCTCAATCTGTAAATCAGCCAAAGCAGATTAGACAACAACAAGCAGTGATAGACCGAACGGATACAATGCACAAAATAAATAGCATAGCGTAGCGGTAAACTATAGTGGAACATATACAAAAACAACAATAGACTTACACGTGATTGCGTAGCAGTTAGCATTGTCACAACGGACACTCATGAATGTGAAGTGTGCGAACTAAAAAGAATAAAGATCATGAATACTCACGATTTATAGTTTGGCGATCGCCTTTAGAAGCACCATTTCTCGCTCCCCTACTATTATGATTATTTGACATGAGTCGGATAAAGATCTACCTGCCAGGTGAATTGGGAACAGAAAAACGTTAGTCGCTCGCTTTTAAACGTGAGATGAGTGAAAAAACGAGGACTAAGTCTCCCCCCGTCACATCATGTACATACACTTTTACTACACACAGATAAATCTTACAACATACATCAATGCAATCACGCATAGATGCATCCATTCATACATATATACCTATGCACATAATATACATCCATTCAAATATTCATATATTCGTCCACAAATACATTCATATATGCATACATGCACACAACTATGCATATATATATATATATATATATATATATATGTATATATATATAATAATATATATATATATATATATACTATTATATATATATATATAGTATGTGTGTTATAT